>NC_064811.1:79242691-79255927 GCF_023721935.1 Panthera uncia
TTATTTCACTTGTGCAAAGTAACTTCAATATCTATAGCAGAATAACATCCCACCAGCAACCCTCAGCATTCTCTATATTTAAGTCTCTTATGGTTTGTCTCCCTCTCTTTTTATATTTTTTTCTTCCCTTCCCTTGAGCTGTTCTGTTTTGTATCTCAAGTCTCACATATGAGTGAAATCATATGATATTTGTCTTTCTCTAACTTATTTCGCTTAGCATAATACACTCTAATTCCAGCCATGTAGTTGCAAATGGCAAGATTTCATTCTTTTTGATTGGCAAGTATTATTCCACTGTGTGAGTGTTTGTGTGTGTGTCTGTGTGTGTGTCTGTGTGTGTATCACATCTTCTTTATTCATTCATCAGTCGATGGACATTTGGGCTCTTTCCATACTTTGGCTATTGTTGATAGAGCTGCTATAAACATTGGGGTGTATGTGTCCCTTCGAATCAGCACTTCTGTACCCTTTGGATAAATACCTAGTAGTGCAGTTCCTGGGTCATAGGGTAGTTCTATTTTTAATTTTTGAGGAACCTCCATACTGTTTGCAGAGTTGCTGCATCAGTTTGCATTCCCACCAGCAGTGCAAAAGGGTTTCTCTTTCTCTGCATCCTCACCAACATCTGTTGTTGCCTGAGTTGTTAATTTTAGCCATTCTAACAGGTGTGAGTTGGTATCTCATTGTGGTGTTGAGAATTTCTTTTTTCATTTGTCTGATAGCCATCTGGATGTCCTCTTTGGAAAAGTGTCTATTCATGTCTTTTGTCCATTGCTTCACTGGATTATTTGTTTTTTGGGTGTTGAATTTGGTTCTTTATAGATTTTGGATACTCACCCTTTATCTGATATGTCATTTGCAAATGTCTTCTCCCATTCCATGGTTGTCTTTTAGTTTTGCTGATTGTTTGCTTTGCAGAAGTTTTTATCTTAATGAGGTCTCAGTGGTTCACTTTCACTTTTGTTTCCCTTGCCTCTGGAGATATGTCGAATAAGGAGTTGCTACAGCCAAGGTCAAAGAGGTTTCTTCCTGTTTTCTGTTCTAGGGTTTTGATGGTTTCCTGTCTTACATTTAAGTCTTTCATCATTTTGAGTGTATTTTTGTGTATGGTATAAGAAAGTGGTTCAGGTTCAACTTCTGCATGTCACTGTCCAATTATCTCAATACCATTTGCTAAAGAGACTGTCTTTTTTCCATTGGATATTCTTTCCTGCTTTGTCAAAGATTAGTTGGCCATACATTTGTGGGTCCATTTCTGGGTTTTTTATTCTGTTCCATTGATCTCTGTGTCTATTTTTGTACCAGTACCATACTGTCTTGATCACTACAAATTTATGATCTTGAAGTATGATCTATCTATTCCTAATTTCTTGAGAGTTTTTGTTAAGAAAGGATGCTGTATTTTGTCAAATGTTTTTCTGCATCTATTGAGAGGATTGTGTGGTTATTATCCTTTCTTTTATTATGTGATGTATCACATTGATTGATTTGCAGGTATTGAACTAGCCCTGCGTCCCAGGTATAAATCTCACTTGATCATGGTGAATAATTCTTTTAATGTATTGTTGGATCCTGTTGGCTGGTATCTTGTCGAGAATTTTTGCATCCATGTTCATTAGGAAAACTGGTCTGTAGTTATCCTTTTTAGTGGGGTCTTTGGTTTTGAATCAAGGTAGTTTTGGCCTCATAGAATGAGTTTTGAAGTTTTCCTTCCATTTCTATTTTGTGGAATAGCTTCAAAACAGTAGATATTAACTCTCCTCTAAATGTTTGGTAGAATCCCCCTAGAAAGCAATCCAACCCTGGACTCTTGTTCATAGGGAAATTTTTGATTACTGATTCAATTTCTTTACTGTTTATGGGTTCATAAAAATATTCTATTTCTTCCTGTTTCAGTTTCGGTAGTTTATATGTTTAGAAAAATTTGTCCATTTCTTATGATTACCCATTTTACTGGAGAATAATTGCTCATGATATTCTCATATTATTGTTTGTATTTCTGCAGTGTTGGTTGTGATCTCTCCTCTTTCATTCATAATTTTATTTATTTGGGTCCTTTCCTTTTTCTTTTGACCAGGCTGGCTAGGGGTTTATCAATTTTGTTAATTCTTTCAAAGAGCCAGGTCCTGGTTTCATTGATCTGTTCTACCGGGTTTTTTTGTTTGTTTGGTTGGGTTTTTTGCTTTTGATGTCATTGATTTCTGCTTTAATCCTTATTATTTACCTTCTTCTGTAGATTTTGGACTTTATTTGCTGTCCTTTTTCCAGATCTTTTAGGTGTAAGGTTAGGTTGTGTATCTGAGACCTTTCGTCCTTCTTTAGGAAGGCCTGGATTGCTATATATTTCACTTTTATGACTGCCTTTGCTGAATCCCAGAGGTTTTGGGTTGTTGTGTTCTCATTTTCATTGATTTCCATGTACTTTTTAATTTCCTCCGTAATTTCTTGGTTAACCCATTCATCCTTTTGTGGGATGTTCTTTAATCTCCAAGTATTCCTGTCTTTCCGACTTTTTTCTTGCAGTTGATTTCAAGTTTCATAGCGTTGTGATCTGAAAATATGCAAGGCATGATTTCGATCTTTTTGTACTTGTTGAGGGCTGATTTGTGATCCAGTATGTGATCTGTTCTGGGGAACATTCCATTACACTCAAGAACAATGTGTATTCTTCTGCTTTTGGATGAAATGTTCTGAATATATCTGTCAAGTCCATCTGGTCCAGGGGGTCATTCAAAGCCATTGTTTCCATGTTGATTTTCTGCTTAGATGATCTGTCCATGGCTATAAGTTGGGTGTTGAAGTTTCATACTATTATGGTGTTATTATCAATGAGTTTATTTATGTTTGTGATTTACTGATTTATATATTTGTTGGGGGCATAAATATTTACAACTGTTAGATCTTCTTGGTGGAGAGATCTCTTAATTATGATAAATGCTCTTCTTCATATTTTATTCCTTTTTAGCAGATCACTGATTTCCCTAAGTCTTGTATATTGATCTTTTGCCTTTTTTCCACTCTTTTTTTCTGCTTCATCATTCTCCACAATGTTATCTTCTAAATTGCAGATTCGCTGATCTGCGTCATCATACTTGTCGCCATGGCATCTATTCGATACTGCATCTCAGCTAGAGCATTTTTAATTTTGTCCTGATTAGATTTTATTTCTTTTCTCTGCACAGGTAGGGATTCTATGCTTTTTTTTCAATATATGAAGTTTATTGTCAAATTGGTTTCCATACAACACCCAGTGCTCATCCCAAAAGGTGCCCTCCTCAGTACCCATCACCCACCCTCCCGTCCCTCCCACCCCCCATCAACCCTCAGTTTGTTCTCAGTTTTTAAGAGTCTCTTATGCTTTGGCTCTCTTCCACTCTAACCTCTTTTTTTTTTCCTTCCCCTCCCCTATGGGTTTCTGTTACGTTTCTCAGGATCCACATAAGAGTGAAACCATATGGTATCTGTCTTTCTCTGTATGGCTTATTTCACTTAGCTTAACACTCTCCAGTTCCATCCATGTTGCTACAAAGGGCCATATTTCATTCTTTCTCATTGCCACGTAGTACTCCATTGTGTATATAAACCACAATTTCTTTATCCATTCATCAGTTGATGGACATTTAGGCTCTTTCCGTAATTTGGCTATTGTTGAGAGTGCTGCTATAAACATTGGGGTACAAGTGCCCTATGCATCAGTACTCCTGTATGCCTTGGGTAAATTCCTAGCAGTGCTATTGCTGGGTCATAGGGTAGGTCTATTTTTAATTTTTTGAGGAACCTCCACACTGTTTTCCAGAGTGGCTGCACCAATTTGCATTCCCACCAACAGTGCAAGAGGGTTCCCGTTTCTCCACATCCTCTCCAGCATCTATAGTCTCCTGATTTGTTCATTTTGGCCACTCTGACTGGCGTGAGGTGATATCTGAGTGTGGTTTTGATTTGTATTTCCCTGATGAGGAGCGACGTTGAGCATCTTTTCATGTGCCTGTTGGCCATCCAGATGTCTTCTTTAGAGAAGTGTCTGTTCATGTTTTCTGCCCATTTCTTCACTGGGTTATTTGTTTTTCGGGTGTGGAGTTTGGTGAGCTCTTTATAGATTTTGGATACTAGCCCTTGGTCCGATAGTCATTTGCAAATATCTTTTCCCATTCCGTTGGTTGCCTTTTAGTTTTGTTGGTTGTTTCCTTTGGTGTGCAGAAGCTTTTTATCTTCATAAGGTCCCAGTAGGGTTCATTTTGCTTTTAATTCCCTTGCCTTTGGGGATGTGTCAAGTAAGAAATTGCTGCGGCTGAGGTCAGAGAGGGCTTTTCCTGCTTTCTCCTCTAGGGTTTTGATGGTTTCCTGTCTCACATTCAGGTCCTTTATCCATTTTGAGTTTATTTTTGTGAATGGTGGGAGAAAGTGGTCTAGTTTCAATCTTCCGCATGTTGCTGTCCACTTGTCCCAGCACCATTTGTTAAAGAGACTGTCTTTTTTCCATTGGATGTTCTTTCCTACTTTGTCAAGGTTAGTTGGCCATATGTTTGTGGGTCTAGTTCTGGGGTTTCTATTCTATTCCACTGGTCTATGTGTCTGTTTTTGTGCCAATACCATGCTGTCTTGATGATGACAGCTTTGTAGTAGAGGCTAAAGTCTGGGATTGTGATGCCTCCTGCTTTGGTCTTCTTCTTCAAAATTACTTTGGCTATTCGGGGCCTTTTGTGGTTCCATATGAATTTTAGGATTGCTTGTTCTAGCTTCGAGAAGAATGCTGGTGCAATTTTGATTGGGATTGCATTGAATGTGTAGATAGCTTTGGGTAGTATTGACATTTTGACAATATTTATTCCATGCGCACGGACTGTTTTTCCATTTCTTTATATCTTCTTCAATTTCCGTCATAAGCTTTCTATAGTTTTCAGCATACGGATCTTTTACATCTTTGGTTAGATTTATTCCTAGGTATTTTATGCTTCTTGGTGCAATTGTGAATGGGATCAGTTTCTTTATTTGTCTTTCTGTTGCTTCATTATTAGTGTATAAGAATGCAACTGATTTCTGTACATTGATTTTGTGTCCTGCGACTTTGCGAAATTCGTGTATCAGTTCTAGCAGACTTTTGGTGGAGTCTATCGGATTTTCCATGTATAATATCATGTCATCTGCAAAAAGCGAAAGCTTAACTTCATCTTTGCCAATTTTGATGCCTTTGATTTCCTTTTGTTGTCTGATTGCTGATGCTAGAACTTCCAACACTATGTCAAACCACAGCGGTGAGAGTGGACATCCCTGTCGTGTTCCTGATCTCAGGGAAAAAGCTCTCAGTTTTTCCCCATTGAGGATGATGTTAGCTGTGGGCTTTTCATAGATGGCTTTTATGATCTTTAAGTACGTTCCTTCTATCCCGACTTTCTCGAGGGTTTTTATTAAGAAAGTTGCTGAATTTTGTCAAAGGCCTTTTCTGCATCGATTGACAGGATCATATGGTTCTTCTCTTTTCTTTTACTAATGTGATGTATCACGTTGATTGATCTGCGAATGTTGAACCAGCCCTGCATCCCAGGAATGAATCCCACTTGATCATGGCGAATAATTCTTTTTATATGCTGTTGAATTCGATTTGCTAGTATCTTATTGAGAATGTTTGCATCCATATTCATCAGGGATATTGGCCTGTAGTTCTCTTTTTTTACTGGGTCTCTGTCTGGTTTAGGAATCAAAGTAATACTGGCTTCATAGAATGAGTCTGGAAGTTTTCCTTCCCTTTCTATTTTTTGGAATAGCTTGAGAAGAATAGGTATTATCTCTGCTTAAACAGAGTCTGGTAGAACTCCCCTGGGAAGCCATCTGGTCCTGGACTCTTATTTGTTGGGAGATTTTTGATGACTGATTCAATTTCTTCGCTGGTTATGGGTCTGTTCAAGCTTTCTGTTTCCTCCTGATTGAGTTTTGGAAGCGTGTGGGTGTTTAGGAATTTGTCCATTCCTTCCAGGCTGTCCAGTTTGTTGGCATATAATTTTTCAGAGTACTCCCTGATAATTGCTTGTATCTCTGGGGGACTGGCTGCAATAATTCCATTTTCATTCATGATTTCATCTATTTGCATCATCTCCCTTTTCTTTTTGAGAAGCCTGGCTAGAGGTTTATCAATTTTGTTTATTTTTTCAAAAAACCAACTCTTGGTTTTCTAGATCTGCTCTACAGTTTTATTAGATTCCATATTGTTTATTTCTGCTCTGATCTTTATTATTTCTCTTTTTCTGCTGGGTTTAGGCTGTCTTTGCTGTTCTGCTTCTATTTCCTTTAGGTGTGCTGTTAGATTTTGTATTTGGGATTTTTCTTGTTTCTTGAGATAGGCCTGGATTGCAATGTATTTTCCTCTCAGGACTGCCTTCGCTGCATACCAAAGCGTTTGGATTGTTGTATTTTCATTTTCGTTTGTTTCCATATATTTTTTAAGTTGTTCTCTAATTGTCTGGTTGACCCACTCATTCTTTAGTAGGGTGTTCTTTCACCTCCATGCTTTTGGAGGTTTTCCAGACTTTTTCCTGTGGTTGATTTCAAGCTTCATAGCATTGTGGTCTGAAAGTATGCATGGTATAATTTCAATTCTTGTATACTTATGAAGGGCTGTTTTGTGACCCAGTATGTGATCTATCTTGGAGAATGTTCCATGTGCACTCGAGAAGAAAGTATATTCTGTTGCTTTGGGATGCAGAGTTCTAAATATATCTGTCAAGTCCATCTGATCCAATGTATCATTCAGGGCCCTTGTTTCTTTATTGACCGTGTGTCTAGATGATCTATCCATTTCTGTAAGTGGAGTGTTAAAGTCCTCTGCAATTACCACTTTCTTATCAATAAGGTTGCTTATGTTTGTGAGTAATTGTTTTATATATTTGGGGCTCCTGTATTCGACGCATAGACATTTATAATCGTTAGCTCTTCCTGATGGACAGACCCTGTGATTATTATATAATGCCCTTCTTCATCTCTTGTTACAGCCTTTAATTTAAAGTCTAGTTTGTCTGATATAAGTATGGCTACTCCAGCTTTCTTTTGACTTCCAGTGGCATGATAAATAGTTCTCCATCCCCTCATTCTCAATCTGAAGGTGTCCTCAGGTCTAAAATGAGTCTCTTGTAGACAGCAAATAGATGGGTCTTGTTTTTTTTATCCATTCTGATACCCTATGTCTTTTGGTTGGCGCATTTAGTCCATTTACATTCCGTGTTATTATAGAAAGATATGGGTTTAGAGTCATTGTGATGTCTGTAGGTTTCATGCTTGTAGCGGTGTCTCTGGTACTGTGTCTCACAGGATCCCCCTTAGGATCTCTTGCAGGGCTGGTTTAGTGGTGACGAGTTCCTTCAGTTTTTGTTTGTTTGGGAAGACCTTTATCTCTCCTATTCTAAATGACAGACTTCCTGGATAAAGGATTCTCGGCTGCATATTTTTTCTGTTCATCACATTGAAGATCTCCTGCCATTTCTTTCTGGCCTGCCAAGTTTCAGTAGAGAGATCGGTCACGAGTCTTATAGGTCTCCCTTTACATGTTAGAGCACGTTTATCTCTAGCTGCTTTCAGAATTTTCTCTTTATCCTTGTATTTTGCCAGTTTCACTATGATATGTCGTGCAGAAGATCGATTCAAGTTACGTCTGAAGGGAGTTCTCTGTGCCTCTTGGATTTCAATGCCTTTTTCCTTCCCCAGATCAGGGAAGTTCCCAGCTATGATTTCTTCAAGTACACCTTCAGCACTTTTCCCTCTCTTCCTCCTCAGGAATACCAATTATGCGTAGATTATTTCTCTTTAGTGCATCACTTAGTTCTCTAATTTTCCCCTGATACTCCTGGATTTTTTTATCTTTTTCTCAGCTTCTTCTTTTTCCATAATTTTCTCTTCTAGTTCACCTATTCTCTCCTCTGCCTCTTCAGTCCGAGCCGTAGTTGTCTCCATTTTCTTCTGCAACTCGTTGATAGCATGTTTTAGCTCCTCCTGGCTGTTCCTTAGTCCCTTGTTCTCTGTAGCAAGAGATTCTCTGCTGTCCTTTATACTGTTTTCAAGCCCAGCGATTAATTTTATGACTATTATTCTAAATTCACTTTCTGTTATATTGTTTAAATCATTTTTGCTCAGTTCGTTGGCTGTTGTTATTTCCTGGATGTTTTTCTGAGGGGAATTCTTCCGTTTTGTCATTTTGGATAGTCCCTGGATTGGTGCGGGACTGCGGGGCACTTCCCCTGTGCTGTCTTGAATAACCTGCGTTGGTGGGCGGGGCGGCAGTCAGACCTGATGTCTTCCCCCAGCCCACCGCTGGGGCCACAGTCAGACTGGTGTGTGCCTTCTCTTCCCCTCTCCTAGGGGTGGGATTCACTGTGGGGTGGCGTTGCCCATCTAGGCTACTTGCACACTGCCAGGCTTGTGGTGCTGGGGATCTGGCGTATTAGCTGGGGTGGATCGGCAAGGTGCACAGGGGCGGGAGGGGCAGGCTCAGCTCGCTTTTCTTTTGGAGATCCGCTTCAGGAGGGGCCCTGTGGCACCAGGTGGGAGTCAGACCCGTCACCGGAGGGATGGATCTGCAGAAGCACAACTTTGGGTGTTTGCCCGGTGCAAGCAAGTTCCCTGGCAGGAACTGGTTCCCTTTGGGATTTTGGTTGGGGAATGGGCGAGGGAGATGGCGCTGGCGAGGCCTTTGTTCCCCGCCAAGCTGCGTTCTGTCGACCGGGGCTCAACAACTCTCCCTCCTGTTGTCCTCCAGCCCTCCCCTTCTCTGAGCAGAGCTGTTAGCTTATAACCTTCCAGATGTCAATTCCAGCTTGCTGTTGGAACACACTCCGTCTGGCCCCTCCACTTTTGCAAGCCAGACTTGGGGGCTCTGCTTGGCCGGCGGGCCGCTCCTCTGCCCCGACCCCCTCCGCCAGTCTGTGTAGCGCGCACTGCCTCTCCGCCCTTCCTACCCTCTTCTGTGGGCCTCTCGTCTGCGCTTGGCTCCAGAGACTCCATTCTGCTAGTCTTCTGGCGGTTTTCTGGGTTATTTAGGCAGGTGTAGGTGGAATCTAAGTGAGCAGCAGGACGCGCGGTGAGCCCAGCGTCCTCCTACGCCGCCATCTTCCCAGGATCCTGAAAATAGTTTTGAAAAAGAATATAACTGAAGGATTCTCACTACCAAATTTTTAAACATACTATATACCCAGTGTTATTGGCAATGTGTTATTGTAGAGAGACATATAGTTCTATTGAATAGAGCAGAATTAAGTAATAGATCCACAGGAATATAACCAATTGATTTTTGAGACCCATGTAAAGGTAATAAAGTAAAGAAAGCATAGTCTTTTGACAAATGGAATAATTCAATGTCTAAATGCCAAAAGTGGACCCCAACTTCACATCTTATATAAATATTAATTCAAAATGGATCATAGCTCCAAATGTAAAATTATTTAAAAAATTAGAAAAAATAGGGGAAAATATTTGTGGCCTAAGGTTATTTATGAAAAGATCTTTAAGTGCCTTGTAAAACTGTCAAATGGCACCCGTATCATTTCAGAGGAAGACTTTTCTAGATCAGTGGTTTTCAACTTGGGCAATTTTACCCCCATCGGAGACATTTGGCAATGTCTGGAGTCATTTGCATTTGCCACAATTTGAGAGTGTGTGTGTCTTGAGGTTCAGAGGTTGTAGTGCTACTGACGTTACCAAACCAGGCTGAAACGCTGGCTGAAAAACCAAGTGGCACTCGGGTATCTTAGTGGATCAGAGATTTATTTAACACTGGCAGACTCAGAGGAGACCATTTCTCCAAAGATCTGAGCGAGGAATTCAAGCGGGAAGGGTAATTTATAGTTGTCAGCCTCCATATTTGGGGGGGGGGGGGTGGCGGCGTTTTGCGTGCATGGCAAACAGGGCAAGAAGAACCCGGAAGAAGAGGGGTTTCTAAGCCCAGAGACCAGAGCTTGTTTTAGTCCTGTCGACCATTTTGTGGTGTAAAACTTTTATTCATTTTCCCAACACTGACATTACTAGGTAGAGGCCACAGATACTGGTGAACATCTTACAATTCACAGGACAGCTTCCCCCACAACACTTATGTAGTCCAAATTGTCAATAGTGCTGAGGATGAGATACCTTGTTCAGATATTTTTTTTTCCTCCATATGTCAGACAGTTTAAAAATTATTTAAATTTATCTAATTAATCAGAAAGAAAAAAATCCTTATTAATATTGTTTGATAGGGGCAACTTAAATAACAAAGATAGTTTTTATAGTAACGGGCATTTTCAGTCAGGATTCTAACAGAAAAACAAAACAAAACAAAAACAAAACAGGCAAACAAAAACCCTGCTTAACTGACAGATATTTTCAAACAAAAGCATTTATTTCACTGGTTTCAGGAAAACAAATGATAGCTTTCAGGCCAGTTATAACTGCAACAGTTAAACAGTTCAGTGGTGTTTTTTTTGTTGTTTGTTTGTTTTTTTTGTTGTTTTATTTTTTGTTTTTTGTTTAAAGACTTTTGTTATTGGAAAAAAGCAGCAGCCTTAGCAAGGGATGACAGAAACTCAGGGAAATCAGGCATGCCTAATGACTCTATTCCAATTTAGCACTGGTCTCTGGTGATTTCTTTTTAAGAATTCCAGAGCTCAAGCTTTTGATATTGAGCAGAAAATCCAAATGTGGGTGGCAAGACACTTTCTTTGCATCGCCCTAGCACATGTAACATTCCCAGTGTGGCCAGAGTTCTCCCAAGCAGGAGGGTTCCTTCACACAGAATGGCTTTAAAACCTTCCTGTACAGGGTTCTTTGCATTTGTGTTCTTTGGGAAATCTCTTGAGGGCTTAAGACAATGAAGGGGCTAATCAGTTATGCTTTGCCTATAGAGTGTTCAAGTTAGTTTCTTCATAGCAAAGTCACTGTTAACCACATTTTTCATTTCAGTCTCTAAATCTACCCTCAAGCTAGAACAAGGCTGAAAAGCTGCAAGCTCTGAGAGCAGCATGCTCTAATTTGACCAGGAAAGAGCTAATAAAGTGTGTAAGTGTAATGGCACTGAGACACCAGATGTACTCTATATGGCAGTGATTCTCAACCATGGTTGATTTTGCTCCCTAGTGGACATTTGTCAACATCTGGAGACGTTTTTAATTGTTGCCATTGGGGGCTGGGGGAAAAGTAATACTGGCATTTACTGGGGAAAGACCAGACACACAACTACTAAATATCTTGTAATGCATAAGACAGCCTCCCACAACAAAGAAGTATCTGGCCCAAAATATCAACATTGCCAAGGTTGCAAATTGCTGCTCCATGGGCTCATTCATCTTTACTTTAGATAGATTTTTCCAATTTATGCATCTTCTAATAGTAAGTTATACAGGCCTTACCTTGGATGAAAGATCTTTAGAGATGATATCTTCAAAAATGTGTTTGTTTTGCAATATGTGTCAAAACTTAAAATCTTTGGAAGCATTTACGGTATTTTGTTAATTAACTGAACAGACTTAGTAGAAACCTTTTGTAGTCTGGTTGAACTCTCCAAGTCCAAGGGCCTTTGTTAGATTGTGTTTAAGACCTATCTTTTTCATCTTCCACTTTCAGTACACAAATGTTGAAGATAAAATATATACCTGTTAGTTGTGACATAATACTTGAAATTGAAACATATTAAGTGATTCTTTTGGAATAGTTTTATAGTTTATTCTTATACATATCTGGAGAGATCACATGCTATTATATTCCATTTACCACTAAAAAACCAATGTCAAAAGATAAAAGGCAACGTTTTCATTGTGTAGAAAGATAAAATTAATTATTAAATTGATACCACTTTAATTGAATAAAAATGCTAGAGTCAAATTGTCACTTGAAGCACACAGAGCTACATCTTAAATGATTTTGTCAAGCATTATAAGACTCATGAAACTATCCAGAGTTTGTAGTCATTCAAATGCAGCTGCTCAGCTTGCATGTGCCTTGTGCTTTAGTAGAGACTAAATTGGAAATTTATTTTTAAAAAACTTACTTTAAGAATGGTATAGGGGCACCTGGGTGGCTCAGTCGGTTGAGCGTCTGACTTCAGCTCAGGTCATGATCTCACAGTTCGTGAGTTCGAGCCCCACGTCAGGCTCTGTGCTGATGGCTCGGAGCCTGGAGCCTGCTTCAGATTCTGTGCCTCCCTCTCTCTCTGCCCCAACCCACTCGCATTCTATCTCTGTCTCTCTCAAAAATAAATAAACATTAAAAAGATGGTATAAACATTTGAGAATAATATAATTTTTAAACTGTAAGAGCATAGTGAGTTTAAAAATTGGTATGATCTATAACGAATATGGAAATGCCAATAATGCACCAAGGTTCTGTTTCAGCCTGTAAACAAGGAATCAATAACAGAGTCTTTTCAAGCTTAGAAAAATGGAGACTTGAATAATTGTCCAGCTAATTTAATAAATGTAGACAGCTGACCTAGATAAATCAAATTATAAAAACTCTTTTACCTCATTAGCATTTTGGGCCTAAATTATCCAGATAATTATTCCAATTTTCCACATCACTTTGCCCATATTGACAGAGTGTCTTTCAATTTTTCATGTAAATGCATTTCTTCAGCCCTACTCAAAGCCCAGCAAGGTGTGTCCTTTATGATGCAAATCTAGCATTTCCTCATTTGTTGATATTTTTTGAAATGCTATCATTTCTGTTTGTATAACCTTTAACTCACTATTGATAATTTGACCATGATGGTGCCAAGAGACTATTTGTATATTATACAATTCCAAATAGAAAACATCTCTTGGCTATTCTACTCTGTTTTTTCATCATTTACATGTGGTTTATTTGAATTCTATAAAACATGTCTTTACCCTTCCTTCATTCCTAGTATATTTCCACTCAGTTGATAAAACTAGTTCATTTGCTCACCAAGTTTATACCTATTTATGTATTAATGTTATATTCAAGATGTTTCAAGTTTCTATTTCACACTGTATAAACCATTGATCCAGTTTATGTCTATCTAATCAGAAAATTATTACCTTGAATTAATTTGAGATGAAAATATATTATGGAGAATAAATACTGTAAGTGCAGCCATCATTTATATTACTGTTACTCCTTGAAGACCAGTTAGGGTGGGGCAAGAAGGATATGAGAAGTTTATAGGTTAAAACAAAAACATTGCTTATTTATTTTTGTAGCTTCAGTCATAACAATCTGTTATTCTGCTATAGATATTGAAGTTACTTTGCACAAGTGAAATAA
>NC_064811.1:79260927-79388447 GCF_023721935.1 Panthera uncia
CTTGCTGTTGGACCTCCACATAACATTTAACTGGCTCTTCTGTGCCTTGAATTTCTTGAAGGCTTGTGGATTCTCTGAATGATACATGAGCAGGGGGCTTGACTTTGAAATCCCTCCTTGCATTAGTACCAAACAAGGGTGTGAGATGGTCTTTCTTGGGCTGGTGACCGGGCATTGCATTTTCTTCTGTAATCTAGGTCCTCTTCAATATCTTTTTCCAAAATGCCCCCTCTCATTGCAGTTAAAAACTTGCTCTGGCAGGTAACACTCAAAAATCATGAGCTTCTGGAACTCAGTAGCCAGTGCCTCAGCTGCCTTAGTGTTTGAACTCACAGGCTCTCCCTGCCTCACAACACTATGGATGCCACTTCTCCTCTTAATGTTATCAAATCATCCCCTGCTTGCCTTGTAACTTCTTTATTTTCTGTTGACTTACCCAGCAGTTTACTTATGAGGTCAGGGTACAAGGCCTTTTCCTTCTCACAGATAAAGTTTTCAGTCACAGTATCACCTGCCAGTTGCTTCTCATTTATCCAAACCAGAGGCAACTTTTCTACATCTTCCAGAGCACATGGCCATTGCTTTGATATTCTCATGACTCCTTTTTCTGCACCTACCCCCCTTCTTTCTTCTTTAATACTGTGCAAATGGTGGATGTAGACATAAAATCTTGCAGATTTGGCCACTTGCATACCTCATTTGACTTTCTTGATGATTTCCTTCTTAACTTCCAAATCATCTCCTTCTTCTTACTACCTTTCTTTTCAACCTTTTTCTGCATGGAGGCCATTGTATACACTCGCACGGATGTTGACTACAGTACAATATTAATAAACTCTTGTTACTACTCTATTTAATGTAACTGACAATAAGACAGCAGAGGAAAGGGTCTATCTCTGTAGGCAGCTTGACCTAGAATAAAACAAAGCATTCCCAAGTTTACTCTTGTATGGAAAAGCAAAGGACTGTACACGGGTACTTTGAAGTGACAAAAAATACACTAATGCCAGTGGCTGGCACCTTCCAACATTCTGAAAAATCACTGATTTCTGCCACCCACTGTGGCCTGAGACTAACATCCATGCATGGGAGATTATCACCCACAATCCTACAGTGAGAGAGAGAGAGAGAATAACCATTGGCTCAGTTGTGACCATGTGACATTCAGTATCACATAATACTCATATTGCAAGACATTGCTCATTGACCAAGTTAAAATTTATTAGAAATGTTTGTTCATCTTGCAGAACACTCGCAGAACAAGTTACTTGCAATCCAAAGTTTTACTGTAATATATATATATATATATATATATATATATATACACACACATATGTGTGTGTGTGTGTATATATATACACACACACATATATATATATATATATTTAATTTCTACTTTGCCTTATTTTTTTAAAGAAATATAGAATTTGTAGCATTTACAAAATATATTTGAAACAAATTCTCTTTCCAGAACCCAATAAAAAGTTTTAAAAATACAATAAAACAGTATCTCTTTTGATCAGAAAAAAAGTAAAATTAGCCTTTATTTTTGTTCTAATGCTATTAAAGTATTATGCCATATGGAAATAGTATTCTCTATTGACATACTATGGTTTAGTATTGCGGTAAATAATTTGAAATGGATAATTTGAAGGATGTATACACTCAACGCATATTTCCAGTGAGGTTAGAGTATCATCTGTTTCCAAATGAAATTTTAAAATATGAAATCACAATTTAATCTAATTTAATCTATTTGATCTTATTAATGTAATATTTATACAGATCAAAAAAATACCAATGTTCAATTTAATTTTATTTTTATCCATTTCTCCTCCAAGTTTTTCTTATATTTCAGAGATTTTTATCTTTAAGAAAAATCTTCCTTTACCTCTTATTATTCACAGTTTTTCTTCAGCTGCCCAAGAATTTATTTATTTTTCACACATACACACACACACACACACACACACACACACACACGCACACACACAAAACACACCCCATGTATCCTCTTTATACTGTTAAGGATGGGGTAAATCAATCATTGCTTTTTAGATATGGCAAGAATTTCATAAGTATATATAGTGATTAACACAAGATAGGAATCTGATAGCCATAGTTCAGATTTCTGCATTCCAGCCTTTGGTGACAACAAAATCTGTCCAATAAACCCAGTTCTTTTTTTTTTTTTTTTAATTTTTGTATCCTATATATGGGAAACTCTTCTTGATCTCCCCTGTATTCTCCAAGCCTTTATGGCCTATCTCTCAACCAGCCCCATTCAATAACTAATGTGGATATGTTTTTCCTAAATGTTACGAACAGGCTTACCGAAAGAATATATGCTCTGCATATCATTGGAGGGTGAGGGCACCTAGGAGTTGAGGGTTGAGTAAATCAAAATCTTAACTCATGGTACAACATCATCCCTTGTCTTTAGAAGACTTCCCTTTTGTCCAGTTTATTTATTTTTATTTTTTGTGCCCATTTACCACTCCTTAGATATGCATTCTAATTAGATAACCATTCTAATGCATTTGATATATATTCTTTTCACTATATGTGTTTTTATAAATTACACATTGTTTTGCATGCATATTTTTTTCCATAATGGTTTGTGGTATAAATCATATTGTTCCTTATTTTTTTCATTATTATCTTTAAAAGTCTGTCCTTCTTGTTAAGTATACAAGTGGTCCGTTGCTTCTAATTGCTGTTGCTATGTGTTCTCCATTCTCCATGGTGTATGTGTGTGTGTGTGTGTGTGTGTGTATACAGATAATTATGTAAATATGCAGATATATGTAAATATATATGTGTGTGACTTTAAGTGTGGGTGTATGTATATATAGGATATATATATGTATATATATGATGTACATTCAGTATTATACACATGTACAAACATAACTATATATAATGTATATGTATACATATAAAAATTATCTATGTATAATTCTTAACTACCCATTTTGCTTTCAACCTTTGCTTTAAATGCCATATTTAAATGGAACCTCTATAAAATAAATAAATGGCACCTTTATAAAATTCATCCTACTCCACAGAGATAGAATTCATGATTTCTTCCTTTGTGCTATGTTAAAACTTTGTATATGTTAGCTTACAGTCATTATTTATCTAATTGTGTCACATTTATACATAATGCTAAGATCTACATAAGTCTATTTTGAACAAAGAGTAATTTCAAAGTATAGGCCAGATTTTTATTGTTAAAGAGCCATTTATAATTAAAATGTTCCAGTATCAAGGTGAGAGTGAGGGAAGAAGGATGATATTGCTCAGAGGGTGTTAACTACCAGCTATATGATTAACAAGTTTGGGGATGTAATGTTCAGAATGTTGATTATAGCTACTAATACTGTATCATATTATTGAATGTGCTAAGACAGTAGATCTCCAATGTTCTGACCATAAAAAGGTAATAGTAGCTATGTGGCAGGACGGAGGTGGTTGCTAATACTAAGGGAATAATCATTTCCCAATTCATAATTGTTATCAAATCAACACATTGTACACATTACAATTATACAATGTTATGTGTCAATTATATGTCAATAAAGCAGGGGAAAAGTTCAATTATCTTATTCTGAATCCACCTGAGAAGACATAAATTTATAGTGTGTGGAGAGGGAGGCCAGCAGGGGATGGAATCAATGAAAACAGAGAATTCCCTAAATAGAATTCAGTTCTTTCCCCTTTGGAGATGAAATTGGCATTGAAAATTATGGAAGAGTTTTACCACGAACTTCTGAGTTAAGATTCCACTCTGAGTATTAATATCTATCCTCAGGAGATGCTTTAGCCAAAATGGACTATGATGTGTCTTACTGACAAACAACTCCAAATGATTAGTGACTCAACTACACGTAAAAAGTATTTATTTGTCATATTCAGTACTCTCTGCATCTGAATACAACTTCAGTCCAACTTTTCTCCATATGTTGGCTCAGAATTCTAGGCTGCTTTGACTTAAGAGCATTTTCACATCAATTTGTGCTATTATCATTGGTCCTGGAAGAAAGATGGCTAAAGATCTGAATTCTGGCAGTTAAATGATTTCATTTGGGAAGGACACATTACGCCTGCTCTCACTTTATTGCTCAGAACATGTCACTTGGCCGTGTCTAATGTCAAGAGAGACCAGGAAGTGCAGTCTTCTTATGTGCCCCAAACTAAAGGAGTAGCTTGAAGGAGGTGGTGTGTTTGTGTGTGTATTTAGAGAGACAGAAAGGGAGAGGAAAAGACAGGGCAACCGAACAGAAGCAGAAACATAGGAAGTATAGTCAACATTCATCCAGAGATTTTTAACGAGGATCTATGTTATGCATTAAAGGTCTCTTTGCTTATATTATAGTTCCCTATTTGTGTATATCTCCCTTGTTATCTTGGGAATTTCCTAGTTCTGACAGCCCCCCTATTTATGATGGATTGACTTACAATTTTTCAACTTTACAGTGGTCCAAAAGTGATATGCTTTCAGGCACCTGGGTGGCTGAGTTGATTAAGCATCTGACTCTTGATTTAGGGTCAGATCATGATCTCATGTTTCTTGAGATAGACCCCCTCAGGCTCTGTGCTGACAGCACGGAGCTTACCTGAGATTCTCTCCTTCCCTCTTTCTCTCTGCCCCTCACCCACTCTCACTTTCTCTCTCTCTCAAAATAAATAAATAAACTTAAAATAAAAAGTGATATGCACTTTTGATCTTTTCCTGAGCTAGCAACATATGGTATGATACTCTCATGATGCTGGGCAGTGGTATCAGTCACATGGTCACAAGGGTAAATAACCAATACTCTAACAACCATTTGGTTTTTCACATTCAGTACAGTATTCAATACATTGTATAAGATACTCAACACTTCATTATAAAATAGACTTTGTGTTGGGTGATTTTGCCCAACTGTAAGCTAATGCAAGTGTTCGGAGTGCGGTTAAGATAGGCCAGTCTAAGCTATGATGTTCGGTAGGTTAGGTGTATTAAATGCATTTTCAACTTATAGTGTTTTCAATTTACAGCGGGTTTATTGAATTGTAACCTTATCATAAGTGAAGGAAGATCTGTACTGAGGAACTTGGTTTTCTTTGTTTCCTCAGGAGCTAACACAACCCTGCTGTGTCTCATGTTTACTTCCAAAACTCAGTGAGGCTTACTGCTTAAAACTTGAAACTGGTATTAAAGAATAAGCATCAGAAGAGGATTTAAAAAACAGGTTCTCATCCTGGATATGACTCTTCACTCTTTTGATCCAAGTTTAGTCTTTTATAAGATAAAAAATAAGGACTCTTTCACAGACTACCACATTATGATGTTAGTCTTAATACCTGAGTGCCTTACTGTTTAATTCACACTTGGTTTGTTGCAGATCATAGGAAGCGGGATGATTTTATCTACTTGGTTATGCAAAGGCATTTCTGGTGGTTTCTGGGAAACCTGGCTGTCACATTCAGAGCCAAATAGATAAACAAAATTAAACAACCAAAATTCCCATATTTCTCATAAATTAGAATACATTTTTAGTAAAAGTTTGTGTAGCCTTTATGTCATATAAACCCTAATGCAGAAATTTCCAATTCTGTTTAAAGTTGTGGCACACAGAGCAAGTAGCAATAAGCACAGTGAGGTAAGGACAATGTTATGTATGTCATGTCTAGCAGTAATCAATTTGGGTGCTCTAGTCCCCCTAGGACCTATCAGGCAACATGGGGAAGGCTCTATATTGATATACCTGTAACTCAGGTTAGAGGATTTGTCCTTTTTTTAAAAAAGATTATTTATTTATTTTTGAGAGGAGGGAAGAGGCAGAGAGAGAGAGAGAGAGAGAGAGAGAGAGAGAGAATCCTAAGCAGGCTCCACACTGTCAATGCAGAGCCTGACACATGGCTCTATCCCAGGAACCTTGTGATCGTGACCTGAGTTGAAATCAAGAGTCAGACGCTGAACTGAGTCACCCAGGTGCCCCAAGAAGTTCTGTCTTAAAGGGTCAAGTCTTGGAAAAAGCTGATACGCTTTTGCCTTCTTTATACTTTAGTCAATCATTGGAAACCATTCATTGAACACTCTATGTGTATTGAGCACCTTGTTAGCCACTGGGTACACGCAGTGGAGAGTAACATTATAGATATAGTTCTTATTTGTCAAACATTTTAAAATGAGCTTTCATTTTCAATTAAATGAAATTTATGTGGCCATCTCTGAAAAGTAAGGAGACTTCTTGAATCACTTGGTAATCAACAGTTTTCAATGTGGGTCCAGGTTATCTGGGGTTTGCAAATATTTCACATATATTTTTTTTATGACTCCCATTTTGCTTAGCTGTTATTAAGAGCTCTTCATAGTTGTAATGCAATTTAAAATAGATACTTTGAGACCTTTCAAATAAGAGAGTTACTCATGTTAAAAATGAGAAAAGTTATTTTAAAAAAATTTTTTAACATTTATTTATTTTTGAGAGACAGAGACAGAGCATAGGCAGGGGAGGGGCAAAGAGAGAGGGAGACACAGAATACAAAGTAGGCTCCAGACTCTGAGCTGTCAGCACAGAGCCCAATGCAAGGCTCAAACCCACGAACCATGAGATCATGACCTGAGCCAAAGTTGGGCACTTAACCGAGTAAGCCACCCAGGTGCCCCAAAATGAGAAAAGTTCTTAAAGCTGTCAAGATTTGCTCACAGATTCTTAATTTATGAAGAATCTCACATATACCATGGTTTTTTTCCATTTTATTTTGAGCCATAAAATAAATATATACTGTGTTTATTTTTGCATGATAATGCAACTGAAAATATACAAACTAAGTTGAAAAGATAGGATTCTTTCCCTACCATCAGTTGATAGTTTTGTCATAAAAAACCTTGGAAATATCAACTATCCAAAAACAATCCTTTCTCAAAGGATAAAAGGATGTTCTGATCTAAATTCATTATAGGTAATTGAAATAAATAACTCCAGCTTACAAAAGCAACAAGGTATAATGAAACATTTGCAGTATTAAAATGTACAAGCATCACTTCAGGAGTTCATAAAAAATGCAAATCCTCAGGTTTATCCCAGATGTACTGTTTCAGTAGGATGGTGTGGAATCTCAAAACAATATTTTTAGAAGACCTCCATATGATTATTATGAAAGGGATACTGGGACCCACATTTTCAGAATACTAGTTTTATAGAAAAAAAAAAGAATTAGTTTAAGTGTCAGGCAGGCATACCTGGATTTAAATTCTACCTCTATCTTGGGGCGCGTGGGTGGCTCAGTCCCTCCGGCGTCCGACTTCAGCTCAGGTCATGATCTCACAGTCTGTGAGTTTGAGCTCCGTGTTCGGCTTTGTGCTGACAGCTCGGAGCCTGGAGCCTGCTTCAGATTCTGTGTCTCGCTCTCTCTGCCCCTCCCCTGCTCATGCTCTGTCTCTCTCTGTCTCAAAAATAAATAAAAACATTTTTAAAAATTCAAAATAAATAATAAATAAATAAATAAATAAATAAATAAATAAATTCTGCCTCTATCTCAAGTACTATGTGTGTTAGTTATATGTTGCTATATATGATATAAATAAAACTCAATGACTTTAAGCAATGCACCTCTATTACGTCATAAATTCTGTGTGTCAGGAGTTGGAACCTTCCTATCTGGGTCCTCTACTTATGGTTTCATAAGGTTGGAACTAAGGTGCTGACCAGAGTGAAATTCACCTTTAGAAGCTCAACTATGGAACAATCCACTTCCAGGCTCCCTCAGTTTGTTGACAGAAATCATTTCCTTTTGGTTATAGGACTCAGAAGTTTGGTGAGTGTTAGCCAGAGGGCACTCCTAGAGGCTGCCCATTGTCCCTTGACACATGAGCTTTTCCAACATTGCTGCTTACTTCAGGAACTGTGCAAAGTGAATCTCTAGCAGAAATCTGTGGGCAAGATGGAGTCTTACATAATGTAACATAAGCTCAGATAGGACATTTTACCACTTTTTTCATATTCTACTAGAATATGGAATATGCACCTCAACTAGAAAGGTCACATGTGCTGCTCTTTCTCAAGATGAAGGGATTATGCAAAAGGTGTGAACTCTAAAAGGTGCTGATCATGGGAAACTATCTGAGAATCTGTCAGCTGCAGTGTGACCTGAAGCAAATTGTTTAGCACTATGCATTCTTAACTTCCTTACCTCAAAACAGACTTAACACATGCCTTGAAGAGGTAACATAAATGAAGGTCTGGCATGTAGTAACTATTTTATTAGTTCTGTTAATGAATTATAGCTTTAAAAGGCAAAGGACCACAAGGCTTTAATGGCATGTCTAAAAAGTCCCTTCCAATTCTGTGGTTTAATGTCCAAAAATTATGTTCACACTTTTATTGAATATAATCTATCTGAAGAGCTTAACATAGGCTCTGTCTTATGGTAGACATTCAATAAATGTTTTTTCCTTGATAGGAGTATTTTAGTAAATGTTCTTTTCTTTTATTTCCTTAAACATGACTTTATTCAAGGATGTCCTTTCCATAGACAGCTGAGAGGATGACCCCTCTTAGCTGTGTTTTACTGAAAAATAATTTCAATTTGGGAGTGAAAACTGTGAATGCATCCAATGGAAATAAAAGCAAAGACTCCCGAAAGACCACAGGGAAGAGTTTCCATAGGGAATAGAGCACACAGAATGTTCTGTGCACTAAGGGCTGCAGCTGCTTCAGCTTGGGCCTCATCACATGGCTGTCTTGACAGCCTCTCACTGTAGAGTGCAAGCAATTAGTAGTGCTCTGAACATTTTCCTTTCTGCTCATATTCAAAGACTTAGCGTTTTCTCCCACTGGCTGTTTCCTCAGCACTTTTCCTCCACTTTTCTAACATATCAGAAGAAAAGCGTGTAGAGATCTGAAGATAATAATTTGAATGCTGATCTCAAAAATAGTAATAATAATGAAGTGGGGAAACTGAAGAAAAAAACACTACAAATAACCCCCTTATTTCTGTGCATATGCATCCTGTTTCCATAATTATTCTATCATTTTTCTGTTTTGTTAGAGTGGCTTTTTTAAGAGAATTTGGTAGGTAGAGATATGAGAATTAGAATGTTTAATGTAGCAGTAAATACTATAGATGAAAAAATAAAATATTCTTCTCTTTTTATCCTATCAATGTACACACAATAAGTCTTCAGAAAAAAGATCACAAGAGAAAGCATAATAAGAGATTTACTTCTCAATCAGATAAACCCATAATCTCTGAAAAAAATAATTTGTTCTTAATGCGCCATCATTTCTTAAATTAATCTATTCAGTCTCTGACCCCTCTGTATATCCTGTGTAAATCCTTCCTCTTTGCTCCATGATAAGCTTATTAAATTTATAAACAGTTGTTCTACCCAGTAAGCATCAACTGGTTATACTTGATAACTGTCACAAGTTGAGACACTTTTTTCATTATGCAGTATATTACAATTTTGGAAATTCTTTTGCCAGCAGCAAAGAGCCTTTTTTAACCACACATTAGCCAGCATATTAGCCAGCATACCATTACATTTTGGAAATTGGTGCTGCTAAATAAATATAAAATAAATTCTATTTAGAAAGTATTTCCTGAAAACTGAGATACAAGATAGATAGATAGGTACTTATGTAGGCAGGTAGATGATATGCTGTGAAAAAAATTACAAAATGGAATAATAAAAGGTTAAACCTGAACCAAGATGAAAGTTCATTAGCTCAAACTCTGAGGTGCTAAGTGCTTATGTCAGAACTGGGTGTGGAATATCCAGCCCTGCTACTCCTGGTCAAAAGTTCCTTCCACCGAGCTCTGCTGACTCCATATAGGTTTGAAAAATGGAGCTCAGAGAAGTGGATAATAAAAACTCATAATCTTTTCCCATATAATGCATACTCTCCTTTTTATGCATAGCAATCAGGATTATTCATGCCTTCCTAAATGTTCTTATAAAGCCCTCAGAATCGTCCAAGCAGCTACCAAAAGGGCAGATTGTATAGCTAGAAACATCTATGTATTCACGCCTCACAGTCTGGGGGGAATAACAACAGAAATAATTTCAAAGTAGATACAAAGCTCTTGGGGATTAAGTCAGATAATTTGTCTAAATTTATGAAAGAAGTAACATTATTACTACTGCCTAACTTCCCATTTCTTTTAGTCACACATACAAATGGCTTCAAAACAGTATAGTTTTCTAAAGGTAAAAAATTAATGTAGCCCTTCAGAGTTTCCAATCCTTTGATTTATAGGAAAGGATATCCATACTAAGTATGTTCTCTCAAAATATGCTCTACTGTGTGTGCTGCATATATTTTTTTACAGTGTCTCAGTTGTTCTGCCTGAAGCTCTGTGCTTTCCCCTAATGAAAATGAACCACATTACATTCAATGCAGGACATAAAAGAAGGATCTTTCAGGAATAAAGACAAGTAATTTATCAGTTTCATCCTCAAAGTAAACCACAAAGACCTATGGGTCAAATTTGGGATCAGTCACAGTACATCTGCACATTCACTTTAAAAGACCTGACTTCCAGGGGTCGTTAGGAGTCTGTTCAAGGTTTCTGGTACATAAACTCTCAAAATTTAATTACAGGCATGAATAAAGCAGTAATAGTTTCAAACTCCATAGTATTTATTTAGCTAGCCAACCCTGTAGTGATGCATTTTCATTCATTCAGGGTGAGATGAGCACAGTCAGCTATGCAACTGATATATGGCTTCTAATATAATGCCAGTTGGTTGAGACTTTATTGGTTAGACCCTCAGTTGAATCTGTCATATATTGAAATAGATACACAGTGGGCTTGGCTTTAGGAAATTTTAAACTCTGGCTCTTTTGGGAAATATTATCCATAAAAAGCCAATTGCACCAGGATTTGCTGAGTGGTGGTGACTGTTGGCAGAGAGAGAGTGCTCCGCATCCTGTTGTCTGCTATTCTGGAGTGCTGTGGGCTATAATGTAATTGGTAGACTATATCCTCTGGGGAGCCTTCAAAATCTGGCAGTCCATCTCCTGTTACCCCCTCTATAGGTTGTAAATTTAAAGATAATTTAGAAGGTGATCACTTTTTTTTAAACGTAAATGTACAGTAATGCAACCTGCAAGATTAGCATTAGTCAGACTAAGGTGTCACAGACAAGAGATTTAACTTCCTTTAATTTGATACTCCAGGCACTGGTTGGAAATACTTTCTATACACACAAATCTTCCTGAAATGGTACTGTGCGTTGTATATTACATGGCATGTGTTTCATGAGAAGTTAAAAATAGTAAAAAATGAAAATAAAATTAAAAAATCCTAACTTCGGGTACTATAATTGTCCAAGGTTCATTTTATCAGAATAAAGCCGATTAGGTATTTTTAATCTTAGCTATTCCTAATCAAATGTATATAATTTACACAAAAAGGTATATGATATTATAAAAATTTATGAAAGCATTTTTTTCTACCAGTAGGAATTTGAAAGATATATAAGTGAGATTGTGAGTCACAGGCTTTTGTGAGTTTTTAAACACCTTAATTTACATAAGAAAGCTTATGTCTTAAGTAACAGCAACTCTTTTTCCCATGTTGCTACTGAGTACTACATTAGTTTGGCAGTCAAGTGGGGATAATAAGAGTTTGATTTATCAGTGTTACACAGATTGCTCTACAGAATTGCTTATCATCTTCAGAGTAGGTAGTCTGTAGTACAGCTTATGTAGCCTTGCAGTTAAATGTGATAAATTTGCAAAGAAGCCAATGGAGTTTAGCATTTGATAAAAGCTTTGGATCAGACAGACCAGAGTGCAAATCCTGCATCTGTGTGACCTTGGAAAAACATTTAACTATGTCAGCATGTATGGCAGTAAAAGGGATAATAATTCTATTAAACTCAGAAGTGATTGGGGAAGTCAGAAGAAACTATACCTATGCTGGGTTAAGTAATGTATTCGGTAAATGGTAGCTGATTATTATGTTATTTATAAAAGTAAAAATGGCAGTAGTAGTAGTACTAAGTAGTAATTAATTAAGACAGATGTTAAGAAGAGAATCTCTTCACTTCTCCTGCTACTTTAGGACATACTGTAAGAGTTTTACAGGCAGAAGAAAAAGTTGGACAAGCATTCCAGTGGTGTAGAGTTACATATCTAGATAGTACTGAGAAGTGTGGTATAGGTAGGTATGAGATGGAGACGAAAAATGGTACATTCTGTGAAAGATTTGGAACACATTTCCTTGCTAAGCTAAGCTAGAATTTCTCTGAAAATACTGGGGACTAACAAAGATTTTTCAACAGCAGGCACTATGACACAACTAAACCTGTACATCTTCTAACGTGTTCTCAGGAGAGTGGAAATTGGTCACTGTCCCCACAATTTTATCTGCAAACCCCTATGTAAAACCTAGTTCAGTTCAGTTTTTCCAGTTACTTTTTGATTGAAAAAAGGTGCCAAACACCTTTCTTGGATTTTGTGAATGGGGAGCAAGACACAGGTATATTGTGCTGTTGGACTTAATTATTTTACGGAAATGGGAAATTAGATCATCTACTGAGAAATGGTAAGGCTGAGAATGAGGTGAAGAGTAAAAAGTGTTCCTCTTGTTTTTGTTTTGCTTTGTTTTAATAGATACTGACACTAAAAAAGGAAAAGTATGATTAGACTTCCCTCATTGCAGACTGAGTTATATCGGAGACCATTTTTTGTGTGGTCTTCTACCCTGCAGAAGCAGCAGAGTATGGGAGAGGAAGGGTGGGGGTCTAATCCAGTCTAGGCTTCAGATGAACAACCTTATGACAGTAAAGTAAGGGAACTGAAGAATCAGGGGAAAGAGTGGCTCAGAAGATCAAATTGCAGTCAGGATAGAATAATGACAGAAGCAAATCCAGAAAATAAATTAAAAAATATCCAACACTGGATATTGCTTAGAGTTCAATAAGCAGATTTAATAGGAAAGAAAAAATGGAAGATTAGAGAGCGGTATACTGGAATATAAGAGATCTGCTGTGTACAGGGTGGTGAGAAGAGTAAAGGCCTTAAAGATGCCACATCATCATCCCCACAATCTGTGGATAAATTATATGGCAAAAGGGACTTTATGAATATGATGAAGTTAAGGATCTTAATGCTTATTTATTAAAGTTTGTATAAGACTCCCCAAGACATGATCTTGGGAAGATTATCCTGTATTATTCAAGTGAACCAATGTAATCACAATAGTCCTTATAAAAGGAAAACAAAGATCCAAGCAGTAGTAAGAGATGTACCAATGGAAGCAAGTGGAATAATACAAGGAAGAGACCAGGAACCAAGAAATGCTAGCAGCCTCTAGAAACTAAAAGAGGGATGTAACAAATTCCCCTTCTGGAGCCTTCAGAAGTATCAAGCTCTGCCAACACCTCAATTTTAGTCCTTTAAGACTCATTTTGGACTTGTGTTCCACCCCCCCAACTATAAGAAGATAAATTTGTGTTGTTTTAAGCCACTAAGTTTGTGGCACCATAGAGAACTAATACAGAGGACTCCTGGTTGCAAGGTTTAAAGTTAAAGTGTGAGTGACAAAAATAAATTGGCAGTGAATTGCAAGACTTGAAGTTGAGAGATTTACTAACTGATCCATGGAAATAGAGAAGAATGTGATCTTACTGTGAAAATCTTATACAAACTTTAATCAGTAAGTCAGAGATGCTACCTCCGCTATAAAGCTACAGCAAAACAGTTTTTTTTTTCTTTTCTGTGATCCTACAATACTTTGATTATGACTGTATGTATTAGGTAGGGATGCCATAACAAAGTACCACAGATCAAGTAGCTTAAACAACAGAAATTTATTTCTTTACCTTTCTAAGGGTTAGGCTCAACCCATGAATTGAGTTGGGGGGTAGGGAGACAAACTGAGCCCATAATACTGTACTGTAGCATTTATAATAGCAGTCTGAGTCTATTTTGAGTTTATTTTCTCTATCATGGGATCCTAACCTCCTTGAGGGCAGAGATGCTGCTTATTCAAATTGGTATCCTAGAAATGTCTATCACTGTCTTGCTTATAATAAATTCTTAACACATAAATAATTAAATGATCATTTTGACAATCCATTTTTTAAATGTCACTATCTAATTTCTAAAAAAAAAGTAATTACCCATCTGGTATTAAATGCTAATAATTTTTCTACATTTCCACACATCATTAATACATTCTATCTGGGATCATTCTACCTTTGTCTGTGATGGTGTATAGAGATTAGATGATGATGAAGTATACTCTAAGTGGTGTACTCATAGTTCTATCTCAAAGAACAGCAACAAGCTACTTAAAATACAATTTACAGATGCTCTTCATTTTCCTATAATCTGTATCATTCAACCCATTTCAATAAAAATTTTATTGATGAAAATTGATGGTTTTCAATTTCAGTGATGAAAATTGTTATGCAAAGTGTAGTGGTAGCCATTCATTTATTTATCAAATGTGTATGAAGGATTTCTTATGTGCTGCTAGTGAACAAAGTAGACTGATGGAGAGGGTTTTTTGTTTTTGTTTTTTTTTTTTTGATTAATTTATTTATTTTGAGAGAGAGAGAGAGAGCATGAGCAGGGGAGGGGCAGAGAGAGAGGGAAAGAGATAATCCTAAGCAGGCTTTAAGCTATTTGCATGGAGACCAACATGGGGCTCAATCTCATGAACTATGAGATCATGACCTGAGCCAAAATCAAGAATCTGATACTTAACCAATTGAGCCACCCAGGCACCCCCAGACTGATGGAGTTTAAGTAAAGAAGTAATAAAGAAAGATCTTAATGAAATTCTTTCACAAATGTTTGGTTGCAATTGCCATAAATGAGATATATAAGGTACTATGGAGCCTTATAATGGGAGCTTTACCTAACTACAGAGGAGGGAATGTTTTATCTAGGAAGTTTGCTTTGTCATGGAAGATCTCTAATGAGACGGGGAGTCACTAAACGAAGAGAGGAAGGAAGACCATTTCAGTAAGAGGATAGTATGTGCAAATATCCTGTGACAAGACAGACCTTGAACTCAACTAGGGGTTGAAAGAAGAATGAGAACACTAGGAATGGGGACAGCTAGGAGGAATGTGGGAGATCAGCTGTGAAGGGCTCAAGAAGACATGTTAAAGTCTTTGGTATTTTTCTTAAGAACAATGGGAAGTCACAGCTGGGTTTTAAGGGAGAAGGTGTCATGATTGGATTAGTTTCAGCAGCACCATTTTACTTGAAGATTGTAGAATAACTTTGAGAAAGACCAGAATGGACATAGTAGGTCAGTTGCAAGGCAGTTGCAATGATCCACAAAAGTAAAGATGGCAATTGAATTAAATGGTAAGCTGTAGAAATGTAGAAGAATTTTCAAAATACTTCACATAATTTCAGAAAGACGAAAGGTAATATTAATATGTCATATTTTAATGTCATTTTATGCATATTTAAACACATTTATATTGCTTATTTTTCAAGTCAAGTCCCCTTAACAGTAAAGAATAATACATTAAAGTTTGATAAGTGATTGAGACAAAAAGAGAAGAGTGACAGAAGGGAATTTCAGTGCCAGCAGAGGCACTCCTTACTATTACTTTTGAATAGTTATACTAAACATTCATGTAGGTTTTGAATTCTATGTCATAATATATTTGTGGTGGTTTTAATATAAAATCATTTCACTTCTCTCCCTAAAATTTTCTAGTGAAATTCTTTCTATTGGATGATGTACCATCTTTATTCTAAGAATCTTGTACCTCCTGATTACTTCCTGGGAGTAATCCTGGGAATCCCTGTCCCCAATTTTACAAGCCATCTGACCCTCTCAGCTATCACCCAAAGAGCCATGCCAGGGAGGGCCACTACCATGATAGAGAAGAGAGACCCGGGACGTAGCAAGACCAGGAGATCCCTAAGTTTGTTCCTGGAGATGAACAGACCTGGACCTATGGGACCATCATAAATACAGTAAAGTTTTTGTTTGTCAGATCTCAATGGCAAAGCTGTAATATGGCAAATGTTAGGTGATTTATACATCACAGTATTGGGAAAATAAAATGTAATGAAATTCAGTTGGCTTCAAGTATTAAATCCATATAGACTAAAATATAAATAGGCATTGCCAAGAGAAAGCTGAGAAGGCCTATTTCAAAATGTAGTTATTATACAGAATCAATTGCAATTTTAATAGAAATAATACTTTATCACAAGCAACATAAGAATTACATGCTGCTGCATCAAGGTAAAATGGAAATAGTAGCATCGTAACACATAAAATAGCACATCCCTGGGAATGTTGAGACTTTGATAATTCTTGACACATTTTTAAAATTTTATTAGTTCCATGTAACTCCAAATAGGATAAATGGTGAGACATGAAAGTTTTCTCTATCAATTGGAAATTTAAAAATACAGTTTTTCAAAAATACCTACATGAAAGAGATCACTGTGGAAAAATGGGGAGTAGGTTCTAAAATCTGGGGTTAAAAACTTGCTACCACTCTTTGACTATAAAGAAAAATGTAGTTTCTTGAGTCACAATTGTTTACACACAGCACATATTTGCATAAAAATAATCAGCTTTTTAAGATTGTGGGTTTTCTGACTCTGAAAGCATGTAATTTCAGTATGAATAATTGCCAGTTATATGTAGGCATTTAGTGGCTGATGCTAGAAATGAAAAGTAACGACAAATTCTCTTGTATTTTTTCCCCAGTAAACTCTTTAATTCTTATTGTTGCACATGATACTTTAGCGGGGTCTTTCCCAACCAGAAGAAAGTAAAGCAAAATTGCTAACTCTGAAATGTGTACCACTGAAAAACAAAAGTAAAAACTATATTAAAGTTAGTGAATAAATTGCTTTTAATTATGTCTTGAAACAAAAGACTAAATAGAAACCATATTGTTTGGATCAAAATAAAATGTGAAAACAAAACAATAAAAATAAACAGAAAGATGAATCAAGAAAAGAGATATTTGCTACATGAAAACAAAACCTCTATATTTCATTGCCCAGAAAGAACCAAAAACAATTTCTGAAATCTGGTATCCATGTTGCAAATGCAAAATTAACAATACTCAGTTTATAGCATATCCCAGGGGAAAAGAAAACATTAGTGGAAGAAATGAGCAGCCTTAGGAAAACTAAGACATGTTGTGTACTGACGGAATTTATAGAGCTTCCCCCCAGTTTTGCAATTTCAGTAGCAAATAATTACACCACTGTCTTACTTGGAAGTACCGACTTTTTTTTTTTAAAGTAGGACAGGAGCAGGTCATTGCCAGAGATAGAAAGTCAGACGTTAGAAAAGATTATGGTTTTAGTATGAGTACGTTCTTCACACAACTTGATAAGTATCAGAGGCAGAAAATAATGAGGAGAGTCTTGATGACAGGATAGTTAAGAGCATGATCTTTGGAGCTGGACTGACTACATTCAGATCCCAGTCTTGCCTTTTGATAATTACATGATCTTGAGCAAATCATTTAATTTCTCAATGTCTCGATTCATCTGTAGAATGAGGACAATAATAGTAGCTGCATCCTTTAATCACTGTGAGGAATAACTGAGTAAAAGGGAACCCTTCAGATTATGTTGAATGAATTTGAAGTACAAAGCGTTTGCTATGATAACAGTACATAAACTCACAAAAAATTATAAATAAATGGGCACATACATTTTAATTACTTTGTACCAAGCCTTGTACTTGTTCTTGACTTACTGTTCAAAATACCTCCACAAACTCATATTAAATTATTTGCTTATTAAAGACGGAAAAAGCATAGATGTCACATTTTTGTGGAACTTTTGATGATTTTCTATAACGAGGCTTGTTGCCTCTCCTTTGAGTTTCTATAGTATACTCTGTTGATCCCCATCTTCTCAGTTGCCATGCAGCATATTAATTGCCTTTTTAATTGTCTGCCTTCCACATCATAATATAAGTTCTGTGAATGCAGTGTCTGTGTTTTGTTCACTCATAAATCTCAGGGGCCTGTCATGGTCTTTGTCATTAGTAGTGGGTCAATAAATACATGCTTGTTAAATATTCTATGAGATTCTCTGTGACAGACTGTAGATTGAGTGGCCCAAAACTTATTTTTAATTATTTTTTTCTTTGTCCCCTTTGCTATAAATCCTGAAAAATCCTGTCACTTGCCCAGCCTCTCTTGCCATGTGACACAGTTCTAGCCACTAAGCTATAAATGAATGAACTACGTGAAAGAAGTATGATGGTATGTGAAGCTTTTGTTTTTCTTTAAAAAAAAAAGGATAAATATAACAGATCCCATTTCTTTCTCTCCTTATAGCCTATATGTATTGTAGAGCAGTACAATCTTAAGACCACAATCTGGTAACCACAGTGGTTATGGGTATTGTGTCCTCTCACCCAAAGCTATATGTTGATTCCCTAAACTTAAGTACCTCAGAATGTGACTTTAATGGAGACAGAATCCTTACAGAGGTAATTAAGGTAAAATCAAACCATTGGTGTGGTCCCCAATCTAATATGACTGGTGTCTTATAAGAAGAGGGGATAGTGACAAACACAGGCATATAGGGAAGACCATATGAAGACACAGGAAAAAGAGGACCATCTACAAGCCAAGGAGAGAGACTTCACAATAAACCCAACTCTGTGTCAACACCTTGACCTCAGATTTTTAGCCTCCAGAATTATGAGAAAATAAATTTTTGTTATTTAAGCCACCTAGTTTGTGATTCTTTGTTATGGCAACTCCAGCAAACAAATGAATTCATGGACCCAAGCCAACATGTGAAGGTGATACAACAGGGCTTGGATAGGGAAACCAAAATCCAATAACTACCTAACTTTAGACTTATGTGAGATAAATAACTTCTACTTGTTTGAGCCATTGTAAGTCAGAATTTAACTTCAGTTGCTACCTCTAGCATTCTTCCTTTTTTTATACTCTCTCAAGTTTGGCATGAGAAGTATCCTATTCCTAAAACTTGTATCAGTTTGTTTACCTAACTGTCCAGAAATAGTAAACTAGCCAGACTGGGGTCAGAAAAGTCAAATGACAGCTGCAAAATCAGTATAAGGATAATAACTAATTTAAATTAAATTCAGTAGATTTTTTTTTAAATGAGTCTGCTAACAACTGACATTCTCTTTGAGAATGTGATTAAATGGGGCCTTATCTGTAAAATATCCCAACATTTCAATATTTTTAGAGCTTTTAATAAAGATTATATGCTGGTTATTAGAAGAGAAAAAAAGAAAAAAAAAAAACAATCCGAGCAAGGATTTTAATAGAGGTACACAAAAATATAAGTGGCAGAGGGAAAAACAAAATTTTAACAGGTCATGAGTGTAATAAAGGTCAAAAGGAATTTAAAATTAGAATGATGAGCCAGAAAACAAAAACAAATATTCTTAAATTCTGTTAATTATGGCTAAAATTTTTAATGATGGTACTGCTATTACATTCTAGGGTTTTTTAATCATTCTATTTATTATTCCAAACAATTAGGTCTTTAATGCATTCAGACAGGAGAGTAACTCCAAATTTCCCCCTGAAGGTCTATTCTCTATGACCATCCTAGACTATTTTTCTAAGCCTAGATTCCTTAGCAAATATTTTCTAAGACAAATCTTATGTGTAAACACTGCATTGAGAGAGGCAGTACAATCACAGAGAAACAAGAGTGATGGTGAAGGGAAGTGAGGCAGTGAAGAAGGGCAAGCAAGTTTAAAGTTGTATACTATTGAACTGTGCCAGCTTCACAGGAAATAGCTGCTTAGTCTTGTGGAATATCCTCAGAGCCTGTAAGATACCACCCTCTCAAAACTGCCAGGAGAGGAAGCAAAAGCAATCTTTTAGTATACTTTTTCCAGTCTTTTATCTTTCTTTGGTCAAAGATTATTTCATTTTGGGGGCACCTGGGTGACTCAGGTCATGATCTCATGGTTCATGAGTTCAAGCCCTGCATCAGGCTCTGTGCAGACAGCTCAGAGCCTGGAGCCTACTTCGGATTCTGTGTGTGTGTCTCTCTCTCTTCCCCTCCCCCTCTCACGCTCTCTCTCTCTCAAAAATCAATAAACATTTTTTTAAATTAAAAAAAAATTACTTCATTTTTAAATTTCCTCTCTCATTCTTCTGGATCTTGCTAATTGTCCCCTTTGGGTAGCTCCTGGGGAATCCGGCACTTCCAGGAGTCCAGTTAAGTCATACTGAAGAACTGGGATTGCTTCATCTCATACTGTGAGGGTGCAATAGAATTCTTGCTGAGGCCCCGCTCTCACTCTTGGAGTGGTAAGATCATTTAAAATGTTAAAAGATGAGGCAAATGCAGTGGTAATAAAGTTTGGCTTGGAGGCCATGGGAACAGTGAAAGCCATCACTCCCTGTGGGAAACACCCTAGGGCTAGAGTGGAGCTAAGCAGATCTGGAAGGCTCATAAATGGGCCTGAATACAATTCAATTTTCAGTTGTCTGTGAGCTTCACACTTTCTGTTTGACTAATAGTACGGCATCAATACTCTAATATATTTATTTGTTTGAGCACAAACAGAATTATATTCTAAACATGCACTGTCATCATTCTTGCTATGTACATGTATGAAGTTAACATGAGCTTCAATATTTGCTTTAATTTCATCATAACTTTATGCTTAAAAAACACTTATGAACCATTTATAAAGGAATCATTAAATTCTTCCAGTTTTCCCCTTTTGGGTTGCATGTCAGGGTGGTACTTTTACTCCTTTGAAGTTAGAAATGTAAGTGAGGGTGGCAGGTGTCACATTCAGGCAGAAGTAGAAGGGCCCTTACATGAGTAGCTGTATAATCTTCCTATGGTTCCATTGATCACAGAAGCAGGAGCTAAGCTGGAGCTTGTGAGGCTGAGTAAAGTAATCAGGGCTCCCTACCCATGCAAGTGGGATAGGTAGTCTCAGAAAGAAACTTTTATTATGTTAAGCCACAACGATTCAGGGATTGTTTGCTACTGAACCACAACCTAACCAATCAGAATCCTAAAAGGAACTCCTTAAACCAAATGATTGAGGAGATTTAAATGAAAGGTGTATTTTATGAAGCTATAGTCATCAGAGGTCAGGGAAACTGACCAGGAATGATGTAGTATGTGAGGCTGGTAACATTGGAGAGATGCTATAATGGCTAGACCAGAAAGGGCAAGAAGAGGGAGAATTAGTTAATATCCAGGAATCTGGATAATCTAGTTGTGTGGATAGGGCCTGACAATAGCTATAGCCTTCAGTAGAGGAATGTAGCCAACCCAGAGTGACCTGAAGGAGAATAAGTACCCTGACTCTGTTCTCCTTTTACTACCCAATTTTTCTCTTTCTCTTTCTCTTTTTAAGTTTATTTATTTATTTTGAGAAAGAGAAAGAGAGAGTATTTGCAGGGGGAGGGGAAGGGGTTGCAGAGAGAGAGGAAGAGAGAGAATCCCAAGTAAGCTCTGTGCTGTCAGTTTGATGCAGGGCTCAAACCCATAAACTATCAGATCATGTCCCGAGCCGAAATCAAGCGTCGAATGCTTAACTGACTGAGCCACCCAGGCACCCCCCTCCATCTTTTTCCAGTAACTTCTACTGATGGACACTCTTAGAAGCTGGAAGAAAAGGAAGTATATCAATGCCGATAATAACATCAGATGCCCCAGAAAGGAGCACAAAGTAATGAAGTGTAAAGAGAGATCTAGAAGGCCAAATGGAAATGTCCACCAATGTAACCTATCCTAATTGATATAGAAACTGTTACTGGATACTACTGTGACAATAAGGCTAAAATATGTGGGATTGATATAAGGGCTAGGTAACAAGTAGGGAAGCATGACATAGGAGTCTGAAAGGATGATCCAAGTTATGCAGGGTCCAAACATTTGGTAACATTTCCACCTTTTCTCAGAAGGCAGCTCTGAAGGTAAATTTGTGGTCCTAGAAGTGACGGGAAAATACAACATTAATGGTGTATAGTGGTTATTATTGGCTGTATTTGGCAAGGTATCAGTAGAGCAAGATGCACTGAAGAAAACAGACTTTAAAGAAAATAGGAGGAGTCTGCAAATTCAAGGACATGTTGCTTTGAAAACAGAATTGCTTCTCAGTTCCAAATAGTAAAAAAATAAATAAATAAAGTGGAGAAATTCTTTGCATTAAAAAGGCCAATTAAAACTCAGACTCTTGGCAAGCATGGCCATTTAATGGCATGGCCATTAAACTCATTGTTAAAACCTCCGAATGGCTTACAGCAACACATGAAGAAAAATACGTTCATTTAATCAAAATCTCTCTGGGAAAATAGATTAAATGTTTAGATTTCCTACCCAAACCTGATCAGATTGTGGCACCTGCAATTATGCTAAGAGAGAGACTGATGGGGCTTTAGTCAATAAACTGTGAGCAGATGACACCCATTCATTCTGAGCATAGGTCTTAGGGCCAGTGCATGAGTTGTCAGGTTCTCTTCTCTGCTGTGGCAATCTAAGAGACAGGTGTCAAGATGAAGCCTCTGAAGGCCTTTGACCCTGGTAAGAGAAGAGAGCCCCCTACTGGTATTTTAAACATGAAGCAAGAGTAAGAGACCGCATTTGGTTCTATTAAGCCACTGAGTTGTGTGGTCATTTATCATTATCTAACATATCTTGAATATTACAAGCCAGTAATCAACTTCTAGAATTGAAGACATTATGCAATACAGTAGTAACTATGGAAATGTAATCTGAACAAGTGACACCATAACAGGCAAGTAATATACAATAAGAAAAACCATGAACTACAGTCAAGATGAAATGACTGGTACAAACCTTTATGCTCATTCAAGCCCTTTGGAGCATATGGTTAGTTAGGGAAAAAGAGAGAGAGAGAGAGAGAATTACTTTAAATATTGTGAAGAATTTTACATTTCAACTTTGTAAAATATGTATGAATAAGTTTAGGGTTTTTAAATCAAAAAGTACAAAATCATCCATTCGCAATTTTAAATAATTTGTAAAATATGTATGAATAAGTTTAGGGTTTTTAAATCAAAAAGTACAAAATCATCCATTCGCAATTTTAAATAATTTTCAGACACCATTTTGATCTGTCCAGAAAATTATAAAGATCCAAGAATAGAGGACAGGGGTTTATAAGGCTGATAGGAAAATTCTGTTTACTCTACATGTCACCTCTGGAATTTCAGGGGAAAACTCTATGGTATAGTACAAATTATATACAGTTGATCCTTGAACAACATGGGTTTGAGTGAATTTTTTTCAATCAATAGAGTACAGGAGGGATTTTCATAATGACATTTTCTTTTCTCCAGCTTACTTTATTGTAAGAATACAGTTTATAATATATGTAACATACAAATGTGTTAATTGACTCTATGTTTTTGGTAAGGCTTCTGGTCAACACAGGCTATTAGTAATTAAGTTTGGGGGGGGGGAATCAAAAGTTATATTTGGATTTTTGACTGCATGGGGTCAGGGCCCTCAACCCCCTGGTTGTTCAAGGGTCAAATGTATTATATTTATTCCAGATTCCTGGCATGGAGGTCCTAAAACCCTTGGAATTTCCTCTGTAATAAGAGTTGTTTGTTATTCATAAGGAGCCCCTTTGGACCCTGCCGGAGTTATGAGTTGGCTACTCACAGGCCCCTATATAGCTTCAGGATGATGGCTGGTCAGCAGAGGCACCAACCACATGATCATAGGGTTGGAACTTTTAGCCCAGTCCCTGAATCTCCTGAGAGAGTGTCTGGACATTGAGCTCAATTTTCAATGGCTTATGACTTAATCAATTGTGCCTATGTAATGAAACCTCAATTAAAAACTCAATAACAAGGTTTCTGGGGGCTTCTGGAATGGTGAACACATTGAGGTCCTGAGAGGGTGATGTTCTTATATAGGGCATGGAAACACGTGTCACCCCACCCCGTACTCCCCACCCCTGCATAACTTGCCCTATGCATCTTTTCTATTTGTTTTTTCCTGAGTTTTATCTTTTGTAATAAAACTAATCATTAGTATAGTGCACTCCTGAGTTCTGTGAGTTGTTCTAGTGAATTATCAACATTAAGTGGGAAGTTGAGGGAACACATGAATTTGTAACCAGGTTGGCTGGCAGAAGTGCAGATAACCTGAGGATCCCAATTTTTCTGGTTCCTGAAATCTGACTGGAAGTGATCTTGTGGGGCTGAATCCTTAACCATTGGGATCTGTGCTAACTCAGGGTAGTTAGCATCAGTATTGAAAAGAATTATTAGGCAATCAATTGTTATTGAACTGTGGGAAAAAGACAGCTCTAGATCCAGAAAACAGCAAGAAAAGTTTAGTCTCAATTTTCCCTGAAGCCAAAGTACACTAGGCATTATCTGGATTAGGAGCTCCAAGTGGAGGCAAAGTAACTGTGAGGGAAGTCATCATGTGTCTGGTAGAAAAATCGCATGATGATTGGAATATAGAAAAAGGTCCTTCAGAGGCTAAAAAGTCTGTGTGAAGGAGAGCAAATTTCCATACATAGAAGAAGCAATGTATGAGTTTGCTTGTTTTATTTCTGTTCTGCTTATTATATTTTGTCTAATATTAATTTCTAAATTTTCTTGGATTTCTGTATGCCTACAGATGTTCCATTAACTTTGGCCAGTTTGTTTTGTGGCTGTTCCTTCTAGATTCATTTATTTTCATGATTATTTCAACCTTTGTTTTTCTTTTCAGTCAAATTTCAGGGTACTAGGGTGCCTCCTCCAATAACTTGCTCTTAGTCTGTGTATTTTTCAGTTATGCATCTGGTTTTTCCTATATTCATACACTTCAGTCTTCAAACCCAGCTATGCCCAGAAATGTCCTCAAGCCAGTCTGTTAGTTGGGAAAAAATCAGCATATGCTCCAAAGAACAAGTCTCAGAATGATGGAAGTTAGGAAAGCTTCAGGCATTTAGAGATACCACAAAGCTCCCTATGCCAAACAAAGCACAGCACTAAGGAATCTTACATAGATTATTGATTTGGAAACAAAGTGTGTCTGTATTCAACAAACCTCTATTTCCAACTCTCTGGGGATTGGAGATTGTAAAACGCAAGATGTAGCCCCAGAAAAGGATCAGGAGTTGGAATGAGCTAAGAGAGGATGCATATTTAGATCCTAAATGAGAATGTGAATGTTAATTAGAACATTATTCAGTACTACTGGGAAGGATCCATAAACACCAATAGGAACTGTTTCAACCTGGAGCTACCAGGCTAATTCCTCTGGGTGCCATATTCCATAGGGAAGGAAATGCATCTCCTTTTCCTTTCCAAGTTACAGAAAATTCTATTAAAACTGTCTTGGGGCGCCTGGGTGGCGCAGTCGGTTAAGCGTCCGACTTCAGCCAGGTCACGATCTCGCGGTCCGTGAGTTCGAGCCCCGCGTCAGGCTCTGGGCTGATGGCTCGGAGCCTGGAGCCTGTTTCCGATTCTGTGTCTCCCTCTCTCTCTGTCCCTCCCCCGTTCATGCTCTGTCTCTCTCTGTCCCAAAAATAAATAAAAAATGTTGAAAAAAAAAAATTTAAAAAAAAAAAAAAAACTGTCTTAAATACAAAGGGTAATTTTTTTGTGTTACATAACTAAAAAGTCCAGGAAAAACTCTAGTCAACATAGCTTGGTACAAAGGACTAAAGGGTATTTAGACCAGGTCTATTGCCACTTGTTGACTCTTCTCTCTTCCATTTTGGCTTAATTATAAACTCTTCTTACTAGCCAGATGGCTTCCATAAGTATCATGGCTTTACTCTTTCAGGGTTGGGTCCAGTATGAAAGAGTAAGGTCTTCTTTTTCAAAAGTCTAACTAACATCTCAACATCCTCATCTCTGAATTAATCAGTGTAGCCAGGGGGAAAATGGTATGCTTAGAGATGCTGAGGCATATGATAGGTAAAAGATTAAAGCTATTAACCCCATTTAGTGAGCATCACAATAGCATCCTATATCTTTGGACATCACTAGGAAGAGCAAGAAGACAAAATAGTAATGAAAACAATTTTTCCTCCAGCACTGGATAGGATACATAGTAAAGTTCATCAACATTCTATAATGACATATGAAGATTTAAGCATTTTAATCCACCAAAAAGGGGCTGATCAGTACACTAACATACGTGGATAGTAAGGGTGAAAAAAATAAAGATTAGAATTTGGAACCTCTTCAAGCCGAACATAGCTAAAAGATTTCATGATGCAGTCTTGCCTAGATCATGCTGGAAAGCCCAATACCTGGACCAGGTGCATCTTATCTATAATGCAATGCACAATATGATTGTTAAGGAATGGTACACAGAACAGATAGAGCTGAACAAAATTTTCATCTTTCACTCTCAATATCCCTAAGCTTATACAACTTGGGCCAGTACCTTCCTGAATGTATTGTTATAGAACTAAAATGAAGTTCAGTTACCCAGATGCCTCTGTGAGTAACGGTAACAAGTTCTTGCCTAGTTTTAGACTCCATCCTTCCCTCTCCATCTGACAGACATTTCTGAGGGATCTAACCACCTCAGAGATAATGTTGGGAAAGAAGAAATAACTAGTTTCTATTCAGTCCTTACCATGTGCAAGGCTTTTATTTTTATTATCCACTTTACATAAATTATCTTTTCTAACTCGTCCAACAGACTGAAAAAAAATATTATATCTTTTTCTTTTTTTTCCTCAAGTGATCAAAACTAAGGCTTAGAGAACTCAAGTAATTTGCCTACATTTACACAGCACACAGTACTGTTTCAGCTTAATTTCAGAGCATCTGATCTCCACATATTATGATTCCTGTCCTTCCTCTCTTCTTCCTTCTCTTCTTTCTATTTCCTTTCTATCTTTATTTTTCATGTGTATTCATCTTAGCATTTTAAAAATAAAAGCCTGAAACATTTCATATATATTTGGAATTATCTTTGGAATTTTCTTCAGTCCCATTTCCTACTTTTACAATGGAAACCACTATACTGAATTGATGTATAACCTTCCAACTTTTACTAAGTCTAAGGATCCACATAAAATACAGTGTTTCCAGTTTAATAAAAAATCATAAATCATATGAAAAATTTCTTATTGTATAAGTTATTTTGATCATTTGACTTATTTTGAGGATTTAATACATTGATACATGCGTATTTGGCTTATTCTGTTTTAACTAATTTATGGCATTTGAAATATAAACATACTATAATTTATTTATCCATTTCCCTATGATGGGCATTTAAAATAATGCTATTATTATCACACATGTGTATGATGACTGCAGCATTATATGTGTATACCTGTTTCCTTTTGCATATTGCATTAGTTTTCTATTCCTGCCATAATAAATTACCATAAATACAGTGGATTAAAGCAACACAGATTTATTACCTTAAAATTTGTATGTGTTTTGGCATATCAATATATCTCAAACAGTTTTCTTTCATTCTATATATTCTTCTAAGAATGCATTTTACTCAGGGCATCTGAGTGGCTTTGTCAGTTAGGCATCTGACTTAGGCTCAGGTCATGATCTGGAGGTTCATAAGTTTGAGCCCTGCGTCAGGCTCTGTGCTGGCAGCTCAGAGCCTGAAGCCTGCTTCAGATTCTGTGTCTCCCTCTCTCTCTGCCACTCCCTCACTTGTGCTTTGTCTGTCTCTCTCTCTCAAAAATAAATAAAAATTAAAAAGAAAAAAACTCTAATGATTAAAAAAAAAGAGTGGATTTTACTCTTCTACTTCATGGATGTGTCTTATCTTTTAACTACTATTTTACTACTCTTGGCTGACATGTTTTAAGTTCTCTGCCCAGAATATAATAATTTGTTCATTGTTAGGGACATTTCTCCCTCCTAACTGTGTACTATTGTATCTTAGATGTGGTGTCCTGTCTCTGTAAAATAAGATATGCTCAAAATGTTTTATAAATGAATTCATAGGTAGTTGGGATAGAGCCATGTAACTATGTTTTATTTCATGGCCTGGTCTTGCTGGCCATAGATTACTGGGCAGATGATAGGCATTTAGTCCAGTCTGAGCCAGTGAGAATCCCTTCCCTAGAGATTTGGAATTGAGGCAAGATGAATATAGTCTCAGATTTGGCTGGTTTCTTGAACAGCACTGTAAGGATATGGGCTTTGTGATGTGATCATCTTCTACCTGGTATACTATATACAGACAAAGTCTACAGAGAACCATGAAGTAGAGATACTGAATTAAAAAGGTAGAAATATATGGAGAAAATATGAAACATGAGTGTCCTGATGCTTTTTAAAAGTTTTCATTATACTTATAAAAATTTTTAAATGTGCTTTTCTTTTTAGCAGTGGTTCTCAATTTTTAATGTGCCTCAGAATCACTAAAAATGTCTGTTAAAAATTCAGATGCTTTTGTCCAACCCTGAAAGATTTTGACTCAATATATTTTGAGTAGGCCTGGGAATTTACATATTTATCAAGTATTCCAGTTAATCCTGCAAGTGTATGAGAACCACTGTTTGGAAAGTGCTGCATTGTGTCGTGTTCCCTCTTTAGTACTTCCTCTGGACTCCTTTTTTTCCAGGCTTCTTTCCCAACATCATCATCGTCTACCTGCCTTGCAAGAAACAAATCTCCTTATTAAGTGCTATGTACATATACCACATAAAATATTATGTGAAGCAAGTACAAAATTATTTCTTTATTTCTCTTCTATCTAGTCACCTATCAACCATATACCTAAATTCCGAAAAGACAAAATAGTACTGGAATACATTTTATTTAAAATTTTTTAACATTTACTTTTTAGAGACAGAGACATTTATTTATTTTTTAGAGAGCATGAGCAGGGGAGGGGCAGAGAGAGAGGGAGACACGGAATCTGAAGCAGGCTCCAGGCTCTGAGCTGTCAGCATAGAGCCCAATGCGGGGTTCAAACTCACAAACTGCGAGATCATGACCTGAGCCGAAGTCGGAGGCTTAACCTACTGAGCCACCCAGGCACCCCTGGAATATATTTTATTTAAATTGAAGTTACTCAAATGAGTGAAGGGTTATATATATATCAGAGACTGTTGTTCTCTGAAAAGAAAAACAATAGAAGAAAATATTTTATCATCTTTATTATTAGATATTTCTCCTGAAGACAAAAGGAAACTTGTGAATATATCTTTAAAGAATCACATATTTAAACTGCTCATTATAAAAAGCAAATTCACAAAATAAGTACACACAAAATCCCTGGCACTGCAAATTATAAGGATTCATGACTTTGTACTTACTCTTAGAAGAAAATTCTGATGCCATTAGTAGGTATTAATTGCCTGGTACCATTATGATATGATGGCAAGAGAATGGAATTAACCCAAATTTCAATCTAAAAGGAAGAATATCTTTATTTTATTAGCAGGTAAATCCTTGTAATGGAATATATTCAGTCTGCTAAATATGCCAGGATATTTAGTTTCATTTACAAGATTGCAATCAGAGTTAATGAGAAAGCATAATTATCTGATCTGTGTTTATATTCCCTTCTTTTCCTTTCATTTTTAACTTCTTCATGTATTATTCTTCAGGATAGATGCTAGTCCGTCTAAATGTTCTATTTTATTATAACCTAAATATGCCATAAATAAACATGTTATACAAGAAGGAGAATTGTTTATTCTTCTCTCTGAACCATTCAACTTCCTTCTGTGACAGGCTACAGAATCAAGCCAAATGAATGTTGGGAGGCACTATGAATTTATCAGACTAAACACACATTAAGGCCAGATATTATGTACTAGAACTGTATTAACACTTTGGTCATTAAAACTGCTTAATTAAATTTAATTGTATTTCCCCTACATTATAGAAGTTACACACTAACCATATCGTCTTTCCTGTCCTAGAAAAGAAAGCTTTATTCCAGAGCAAGTCAACGGTTTAGACTTTCAAGAGTATCTTTGTGATTAATTATATCATCTTTCATTACCAAGGAAAGAAATAAGGAAGATCAATATGTTTATTTGATAGTGCCAGACTAAGGGTTGAAACATGATATTATAGAGCTTTGTATAGAGCACTATTAAGTATTTAATCACCATGTAAGTGCTGCTATCTGTCAGTTTTGTATTATTTTTCTATAAAGTGAATAATACACTAGTAATAGTCAAGTCAAACCAAACAAGAAATATAGATTCAATGATTGGACAACAAAGATTCGAAATTGTGAATTTAGGCCAGTTCTTTGCTTTTAATTAGGGTCTAGGTCAGGTGATTACATGTGTGTTTAATATAGTAGACTTTGTGCATTCGAGAAATGCAAAGATAATTCAGACATGCAACTAAATATAAAATGGGAACTGAAACATACAATAAACCACATTTTGCATTTTTAGAGGAGGGAAAGAACTGTCTTCTTGCTGAGGGTTAAAGAAAGCATCATGAAGACTAAAATATTACCTGGACTTTTGAGAATGGTTGCAATTTGTGCAGGAAGAGAAAAGGTTAGTTCAGATGGAGGGAACCTCATGAGCTGTGACAGAGATATAAGAAGGAGAAAAGAATCTGATTGAATTTGACTGAAATAAGAATTCATGATAGGAAGTACTGAGAAATAATTTTTTAGAAAAAGCAATTGGAGGGAAATCATTAAATGGGAGATGGAGGGACTAAAATTTTTGTAGAGAAAAAGAAGGCATTGAAGATTTGAATAGTGAGCAGAAGGGACCATAGTGAGCCAATAAGCCAATACATTTACTTTACATGTTGTACACTTTAACTTCTTTTTAAGTTTATGGTGATCCTTTCTCATGATCATGGTCAGAGAAAAATAACAATCTGAATTTAAATCAGCCTTTCAGTAGTCTTTAGTCTAGATAATAAATGTAGGACAGGAATATGCTTGAAGGGCAACAAACACTGACAGCTGTGTCCTTAACCTATATTCCCTTGTGTGTGAGCCAAAGTGAAGTGCAAAGTTGTGCAGTCAAGACTAAGGGACTATATAGTTTATTTGATGAAGGAAATAGCTATGTGAGACTGTGTGTTTATGGTAACTCTGAGTATGATTATGCTTGGTTTTAGTGTGACAAGCTATTTCTTTAATGGAATATCAACTGTCACTCATTTCCTTAAAAAAATCAGTATCAGTAATAATATTATTGTTCTGAATAAGGCAGACACACAATCATATCAGTAGTTTTTTCTTATCATTCAGGCTGTTTTTATGTACCAGAAATATATCAATTTGTGAACAATACAAATTATTCTGTTTCTCTGACAGGACAGGTCATGAATGAAACATACTGGCTATTCACAATGTGCACTGGTTGCTTATAGTTCCATTTGTGGGAAAATGTATACCTTCTTTGTGTGGCAATGCCACAGAATTTGTTTGAATGTGAAAAGTTACAGACACACCCACCAGGATTTTAGGATCTTCTTGCATTATATGTCAACCATCTCAGTGTAAGATATAAGTTGGCATAATGAGCCTTAGCCTGAGGGGGAGCATAGTCTACCAAATATAGAGAAAAATAAATTTGGCTGTTGAGGTATTACCATTGTGAGGTTAAAATTTTCTCTATCTCATTTGGATGTTTTGTTATCAGCTTCTAGTTTACCTATATATTTCAGAGTGGACATATGTCTAGAATTAATAAACTTAAAGTTTTTTAATGGAGATATGTTTCATATTTTCTTGCCAAAATATTTCTAAGAACAAAGATGTTGCTATCCTTAAAAAATAAATGAATTATCATTTATTTTAAAATAACATTCCCAAGAATAGATTTAAAAATAATTTTCCTTTTGGCAGTGGATATTAGAAGTAGTGTGTGGAACGAGATCTAAAATCTGTGTGGAATGAGATCTAACAGTACTGTAATTTGCTTTAGACCAGGGTTTCTCAACTCTTTGTTGTTGGAAGACTGCCTTGTGTATTGTAAAATGTTTAATAGTATTTTTGACCTCTACCTGCTAGATTCCAGTAGCAACTCTGAAGTTACAAAAACCGAAAATACTGCCAGACAGTGGCAAATGTCCCTGTTTGATAACTGAGTATATACCAATGCATTGGTTATTCATGGCTCTGTGTGACAAATTACACCCAAAATTATCTGCTTAAAACAACAGACATTCATTATCTCACTATTTCTGTGGATCAAGAATTTGGAGATGGCATAAATCGGTTCTCTCCTTAAGAATCTCTCGAAAGACTGGAATCAAGTTGTCAGCAAGAGGTGGGGGTCTCATCTGAAGGTTCAACTGGAGAAAGATCTTAGCTGATTTGGTTATTGGCAGCATTCAGTTCCTGTACACTGTTTCCTGGAGAGATGGAAGGCCTCAGTTCCCAGATGGCTATTGGCTGGAGGCCATCCCATGTGGATCTCTTCCACAAGGAAGCTTTGCTCATCAAACTGTGCAAGTTGAGAAGGCAATACTAAAAATCTGCAAGCAAGACAGAAGTCAAATCTTTTTTAATTTAATCATAGAAGTGACATCCCTCAATGTTGTTATATTTTATTAGTAAGAATCAAATTATAAAAGGGGATTGAATAACATAAGGCCATGAATACTAGAACGTGGAAAATATTTCGGGGCCATCTGAGAATCTGCTTACCACAATCAGGTGGGAAAAACCTGACAGCTCATAAACTCTGCCGATATTATTCAGTATTCTGCTTTCTAGAACAATCACAAATGCCCTCCATCCATCCTAAGTGACCAGGAAGGTATACACTATACAAGTAAGATTTAAAGATAGTCTAAAAACTAACCACCACATAAAATAAGTTTCAGACATACAAGATAAATCTATATGATTGGAGTGGCAGTAGTCCTACTGGGTGATGAAAACTATTGACTTTAAAACAGGTTCAAAAATATTACTTTTATCTATAGCACAGTGAGGATGGAAGGAATTGACTAAGTCAAATGGATGTTTTTATGAAGAATTAGTATTTTAAGGCATCAAGTCTTCTACCCTTTTCCTTTCAACCAGGAGAGGGAGAAAATTAGCCACAGTAGTTTTAGTTACATAGGCAACAAGAAGTGCATTTCTTTCAGTTAGGTCTCTTTCACTTTATTTTTTCAAATTCAAACATTTTTTGACAATTTATAGTGAGAAGCACATTTTTATATTAAGACACAGAACCCATACACACAGAGACAAGCAGATATGCAACCAGAGTAAACATCAAGTATTACCCACCTCTTAATCTATTCTGATTTAATACTCTTCTCTCCTATTCTATTGTCTCTATTCTATTCTATTCTATTCTATTCTATTCTCTTATTCTGTTTAATTTCATTTTGATTTAATTTCAATAGTGATTTAAAATCATTACATTTATTTTATCACTCACTAATTTATAATGTTTGGAAATGACTGACCTACTCAAAATTGCTGGTCAGAGGTTGTTCAGGTTCTTGTATGTAATAATACATACAAGATAGACATAATTAGAATCATCTAAGTAACATAGTTTTAAAAACAAAAGTCAGAGAGAAGCTTTTTCTTCTGCCTGTACCAATGCTATCAGTGAGTTTTGCAGTGATGCATCAGCCACCAAGGTATTTTAAGTGAACAACAGCATCTGTTAACACGTCTAACTAACTTTAAAAAAAATCATCTGCAGACATGAGGGCAGTGATGTTAACAGGCCCATTATGGAAATATACCTGAGACCTTGGCCTTATTAACACCTTGAATGCTAACCAGGCATCTATGAAAAGACAGTGAAACAGGTCAGCATTTTTTGTCTTTGGATCATGTCAAAGGTTAGAATTATTTCTTAATGTTAAAGATTTTCACACAACTGCTTAAATATGAAAATAAAATTGCCTATCTGTGCATTTCTGGAAGGCTGAGGGGAAATAAGAAAAAATAAAAACTAAAGTGTATATTACATAGTTTTAGAATTCTTAGAAACTAGAAAATATAATGAAGAAATTTAGCCTTTAGAATTCAACTTTTAAGTACTAGTGTATAGTCCCAGGTTTGAAGACACCGTGTTCCAATGTAAATAGCATGACCAAAAGAAATCAGTGTAAATCAATTTTTTAATTCCCATTCGCTTACCCTTGTTTACACTGGGAATCTGCAAACTGTTTCGCAGAGTATTTTTCCAGTTAGCTACTCTTTGAGTGTGATCAGTAGGAGGAAGTACTGGGGACTCAGAGACAAATCAGGAAGAGAGGAACATGGTCATCTTTCTCACCCTTCCTCCACACTCTCACCCAAGCTCCCTTTCTTTCTTATTCTGACATTACTTCTGGAGTGTTGGCCACTGTGGTGGAGGCCTTACCTCTGTGCTTCCATATTCTGGTCCTAACAGTTCTTTCTTTGTGTTCCCCCAGCCCTTCAGGTAGCAGCTGCTTCTCACAGTTTCTCATTTCTGGGTTAACACACATTCCAATTTTTGCTTTTTCCATTTCAAAAACCTGCATAAGCAATTCCCTGTGTTAAATCTTTTCTGTTTGAGATCCCTATTGTGGTTTCTGTTTTCCTGATTGTAGGCTGTCTGATACAAATGTAGGTTTGAATACTGCCTTTGGTCACTAGGTTTGTTATTTGGCCTGGGTTTGTTATTTAAATATTCTGAGGTTGATCTTTATCTCTGATAAAAAGATGGAAAAATTAGTATCTGCATTTCAGGACTGTTGTGAGCTTTAATAAGATGGTATACTTAATGAACATGGCATGGCACATAATAGATATTCAAAAACTATTATTAGTAGAAAGTATATTTATAATAGCTATTTCTATAGCTGTAGAGAAAGCACTTTTCTTTATAGCTAATAGATTGATAATGCATATAAAATAGTAAAGTTAACAAAGTTAATACTTTGCATGAAGTGAAGTGACAAAAAGAAAGTTCAGTTGATTAAATACTGGTGTGGAAATTATCAATCTCATTTAGAAATTTTACTTAATTATTGAATTTCATCCTGACATCTCATATAGATAAAGGTCAGGTTGAATGATGATAAAAATATCCTGTAACATGTCTACATGCTGTGATTTCCAAAGATTCAGTGCTAGATTGGGAACAAGTTTGAATGTGAGCTGGAATGAGCAGTCCTGAACAGATATTTGTATATAATGTATGGAATATATTTATTCTTCAAAGAAAAGAATACATAGCAAATATATATACCTAAATTCATGTAGAGCCTTTGAGCCTTTTTTTTAACTTTTTACCTATAGATTTGTAGTAAGTTGCAAAAATTGTACAGAAAGTTTCCATGTACCCTGCACCCAACTTTCCCAAATGGTTACATTTTATATAACTATAGCATAATATCAAAGCCAAGAAATTAAGATTGGTATTCATGTCAAGTTCATGTCGTTTTATCACTTGTGTAGATTCATGACATAACCACCAAACTCAAGATACAAAAGCTTCATCACCACAAAGAAATCTTCCCTTCTTTAAATCCTTTGCTCTTTTATGTTTTATAATATTTTATAATAGTCTTAAATGTTTCCTCTGTATAGAAAACCACATCACACAAATGTAATAATTTTTGCTTCGTTATCAAACACAATTTAGAAACTCATGAGAAGGAACATTTACTGTATTTGCTCGTATTTTTACTTTTTCAGTTCTTTCTTTCCTCATGCTCTGAGATTTGTTGTTGTTTTTAATCATGCCCATTTTGTTTCAAGAACTTTTTTAGTCATTCTTTTAGGGCAGATGTACTGATGACAAATTCTCATACTTTTGCTTCACTTGAGAAATTTTGATTTCCCTATGATTCCTACAGGATATTTCACTAGATATAGAAGTGTACAGAATTCTAATTGTTTTTCTACTATATGTAAGGTGTTTCTCTAGTGCTTCTTTCAAGATTTGTTCTTTGTCTTTGGTTTTCAGAAAGTTACTTTTGATATATTTTAACATGACTTTCTTTGGGTCTATATTGTTTGTGGTTCACTCAGCTTCTTGAAGCTGTAGGTTTATACTTTTAATAGTTTTAGAAAATTTTTAGCCATTGTATCTTTGAATGATTCTTTAGCCACACTCTTTTCTCTACTCTTTTTCTGGGAATCCAATAACATGAATGTCAGTTATTTTCTTATAACCCCACACATCTCAGAGGCTCTGTTTATATTTTTTAGTTTATTCTTTCTCTCTTGTTCATACTAAGTAATTTCTATTGTTCTATCTTCATGTTTACTAATTCTTTCTTCTGTTCTTTACATTATGTTGTTGAGCTTATTCACTGAGGGTTTTTGTTATACATATTTTTTGTTCTGAACTTCCCATTTGCTTATTATTTGTATTTTCTGTTTTTTTTTTTTGTTTCTACGTTCTATTTTTTAATGCATTTAAAACAAGTTTATTATTTCTCTTTGAAGCCTTTTTTTTTTAATGACAGCTACTTTAAGATCTTTGTTAGATAATGCCAGCATGTGTCATTTCCACAATGGCATCTGTTGATGGCTTTTTCATTCAAGCTGATATTTTCCTGGTTCTTGTTATGACAAGTGAGTTTCTGTTGTATCCTGGACATTTGGGGTATTATATTGATAGTGTTCGGAATTCATTTAAATCTTCTGATTTAGCAGGCTTCTTCTGATCCTGTCCCAGCAGGGGAAGGGGACCACAGCCTAGAATGAGTGTGGAAGTCTATGTTCCTCATGAAGCCTACACTGATACCATGAAGGAGGTGGTGTCATTAATATTAGGCATGAAAGTTCCAGCTTCCCACTCATTCTTCTTGGATCTCACTTTAGTGGGGAGGGTGAGGAGGAGGAAGAGAGGTGCTGCTCATTATAGGCAGTAATAATGTGTGTCTGTACTCCTTACCCAGTGTTTGCTAACAGGGGTGAGTTGGAGCATGGTTTATTATCCATGGTATTTGGCTGGGATAGGGAAGATGTTGTCTAACAGATTTCTTCCTGCTAACCCTTTTATGGTCCTTTGGCTAGAACAAAGTGGTATTTATTGTATAATTATTTTTTTTAACTTCTTTGTTGGCTATGCATCTTTTGTTGTTTTCAAGTTGGTTGCATTTTCATTTCTGAGTCCCAAATATATGAACCTGAGAAATTTCACCAAATCATCCCTTGGGCCCCAAAGTTTCTAGTTGGTCTGTCCTCTTCTCCATACCTATCAGAATTTTCATATATATATATATATATATATATATATATATATCCTGAGCCTGATTGATTTTAAAAGTATAATGCATTTCTGATTAATACTGTGTTTATCATAATTTAAAAGGTGGTGTTTTAATATAAAACAGTAATTAGTGGTTAGAATTTCAACAATAAAAGTTGTTTAATTATGATACAAGCAAAAAACAAAATGTAAGCATCTCTGGGCAAATCTAGTACTTAAGGCATCTAATCCCTACTCAGGAGCAATGGCCTTGTTTCTATCACCATCAACAATGTCAGAGCCCAGAGTTTCTGGCACCTTCTTATCAACTTTGTCTCTTTTATCAGCTATTGGTATGATGAAATAGCATCCAAGAGCTAGCTCCCCAAGTTGCTAAGGTACAGAGTTAGTTCTAGATTACCTATAGTAAAAGGACAGTATGAATGTTGATCAATCAAATGACTTCCAACACATGTGCACACTATGTAAGAGAGGTGACTACAAACACTAAACATACACACATACTTGTAAATCACATACTCTTGCACACATGCATGCAAACTTACAAACATTTTTAAAAGACTTTGTTCTGATTCATATCTTTGTTCCATAAGTTTTATTATTGTACCTTATGATTCAAAACAATTGACAGTTTAGAATCAATCAAATATGGTATAACATACAACGTACAAGAGGTAAAGTTTACCCTTTCATTTGTATTCATTTATTCTATAAATATTTATTAAGCAGCAACTAAATGTGAGACATGGAGGAATTAATGTTAATAAAGCACTTTATCTGCCCTACAAGCTTCAGAAGTTTGAATTTCATTCGTGGAGACAAAGAAAATATTTATGAAAATATGTCAAAGGGTATATCCAGGAAGTTACAAGAATAGAAGTCCTAGTCATCCATAATCTCAGTTTGACATGTCCTCAAGCCTTTACCTAGAATCATTTATTTCTTTATTACCCCTGGCTTATTCTCTCTTTCAAACTCCTATTCACAAGCCAAATGTCAAGTATGAAGGTAAGTTTTCAGAGAAAAAAAAAACTCTTAGAAAAGCAATTAAGAATTTTTGCCACAGAACTCTGATCATGTATTTTTTCTACTTAAAATATGCATTTAAAACTAGCTTTGAGGGGCGCCTGGGTGGCGCAGTCGGTTAAGCGTCCGACTTCAGCCAGGTCACGATCTCGCGGTCCGTGAGTTCGAGCCCCGCGTCAGGCTCTGGGCTGATGGCTCGGAGCCTGGAGCCTGTTTCCGATTCTGTGTCTCCCTCTCTCTCTGCCCCTCCCCCGTTCATGCTCTGTCTCTCTCTGTCCCAAATATAAATAAAAAACGTTGAAAAAAAATAAAATAAAATAAAACTAGCTTTGAAAAAGAGTTACATTTCCCTTCAAATAATCTACTTTGTAAACTAATTGAAGATGTTGGGCTTAGTTCATAGTCTATGACCAAACTAAATGGCGTATTGTCCTGATAGTTTTTGACCCACCCTAGATGGAACCAGAAATCATGGTAAACATGGTACTGGCCTTGGGAAAATATTAGTTTGGATATAAAAGCACATACTCACCAGGCATTCATGCTGGTAGCAGGATGATCCAGTAGGAGGAAAGGAGGTTTTGAAATCAGAAATTCCAGCCATATCACTGGTATTTGACTTTGGGCAAGGTACATAACCTCTCTAAGTTTTTTCTCTGATCTCTCCAAATGGAGTTATGATTAATATTAAATGCAATAGAATACATAAAATTGTGTGTTTCCTTGCCACTGCTACCATTGCCACACTGATCTCAACCAGACTCCAAGTGAGAATATGAGAGGGGACAGTCTCAGAAAGGGATGGGAATAATAACTAGAGAACAGGAGGTTCTCTCATCTTAGATCAAGGTGATGATGAAGGTAGTAGAGAAGAGGAAGCTAGTTTTGTAGTGACTATTGGAGCAACATGATCCAGTATGTGTGAATAAGCAGGGCCCGGCATGGGGTTTGAACCCAGGCAATAAACCAGGCCTAGCCTCCTGTAATGTTGTGAATGTAGAGTCTAATGAAGGAGTTAAGAGCATGGCCTTAAAAGAAGGACATTTACAATTTTATTAGGTAAGCCTAGACCACAATTGGGCTCAGGAATACTATTATCCTAGGCTTACTCTAAAGTTTATTTAAGCTATAATCTCTGCCTCTAGCTATTTTAAAATGGGCTGTGGACTATATTCCTTATTTTCCATTCTTTCTCTTCATTCTTTCCCACTGCATGGCAAGTTTAGTGATATGGATAAAGCTTAAATATTTGCGAAGCCTTTATTTTACAACATCAATTAGTACTTTAAAATAACCGTTGATATTTTCTAATACAAATTCAATTTCCCCTAATTTATTCCAATTAAAACAAATTTCTACCTAAGTACCAATGACTTCGAAAAATATTAGTGATATATTTTTATAAACACTTACTTTAGTGTTAAAATTTATTTCATGGGGGTATTCTAGATAAAATTGAGATAAAATTTGTTAAAAGCTTTCAATGTTGAACAATTTCATAACATACAGTGGGGTACATGGCAATAGAAAAGAAGACATTTTTCACCAATTCTGTTTTATACTATCTCAATTTCTGGTAGTAGAACAAGACTGTGCCAAAATACCTTTTTGAATATTTTAATATGTGGCATAGTTTTATGATGCTTGATATAGATCTCTGAATTTGGACATCTAGTGTGCATATCTGTATTTGGAAATCCAAGATGAATACAAAGGTCAGAGAAGATGTCACAAATCCTAGAATCTTTAAATGATAAGACATGAGCCAATGGATTGGAGAGTGCAGATGTCATTATGCTATGATCAAATATCTCAAAGCTGATTCAAATGACCAGTCATATTATGTGCAAATGGGTTAAACAGATTTAAGTGGTATTAATGCAGCAAATTCAGAATTAATTTTAAAATCACTCCTATACAAAGCTCCTTCTCAATCTGTCCTTCCTATGCTGTGTTTCTATGGGATATTTAGACCATAAAGTTCTTTTACTTTTCCCAAGACTCACATTTCATCTGATGCTTTTCAATAAATTCACTGTATTTCTTGAGAAAGCTAAATTTGCTGTTAAACTTAGTCCATATTTAAATACGTAGACAAATAAAGTTACAAAAATGATTCATTTCATAATCTTGACATTTTTGACCAAACTCAGGAAGCTAAGGATAGATAGCACTGCAATGTTGAATGGCAATTAGCAATTAGGATCACTTTAACTGGAAGAAAATCACAGAGTATCCTATTTCTCTAAAATGGTTCCCCATTAAGGGGAGGGGAAAAGCAAAACAAAAGCTGGCATTGGCTAGTAAAAGTCATTAAAAGAAACATAATACAACTGAAAATGGAAAAGATACTGCCAGAAAGAAAATGGTGTGACTAAGAGCCCTGCAACTGTAGTTAGCAGTGAAGAACTACAGCATTTTGAATGGTAAATCACATTTACTGTAATAAGGAAATGTAAAATGTTTTTTCTCAAATATATTCTAGCTCCTTTAATACCCATAATTGGTCATTGTGAATAACCAAGCCAACATTTGAGGCATTGATGGAAAAGGCATTTTTTAAATTATTTATATTATACATATCAAGTATTACCACATCATTTAGAAACTGTGTACTTTCTTGAACTTAATGAAGCTCATTAATTCTTCCCAACACAGTAAGTATTTACTAGCTAACACAATAGTGAAAGTTCCATTTCCAAGCCACTAGCTGAGCTATTGTAGAGGAGAGTATATTTTACGAATTGATTCAAAGCAATCTCTGTAGGCTCTCAGTAAGGAGGTACAGTAAAAAGTAGTGCTGTCTTGTGAGTCAGTTAGTCTCACTCTAGTTAAATATATACCCAGAGAAAGAAAACCATGCAGCATTTCAGAATCTGGGCTTAAAATCAATTTATGTTGAGAACCAAAATGTCTCCTTTATAAATATTTATAGGAAAGGATTTCAGATTATATGTTCACCATTGAATGGTGCATATTATTCTTATTAATGTTTCATAAACATTTGTACAAAAAACAATATGCTTTACTTTGCTTCTAAGTATTAAGTAGAATTATTGCAGCATCTGCTTCCAATGGTTGAGTGCACAAGCTATTCATGCCTTGTCGTAAATTCTGTGATGCATTAAGATGTCATTAAATGTACCTTCTGTGGTTGTCTCCTAATTTACATACCTTGTAAATCATCAGGTAAAAATCAAGTGAACTGGGGAATAGTCTCTTATATTCTTCCCTTCTGCCACAGACTGAATGCAATTCATATTCTTCTCTATTCTAGACTCCAGCCACCTCTCATGCCTCATCTCTGAACCTGAGTCTCAGAACATGTGAAAACATAGTTAATGGACACAATTATTAATCATTTTTAAATTATGTCTATAATTGTATAGAAACAAACTTGGAAAATAGGCTAGGAGATTAAACATGAGGTTAGGCTTATATAGTTATATATTTAGTATGTCTGCTGTAAAGGAGAGGCTGCATTTCCAAGGGTGCAGCAAGTGGAGAGAACATGGAAGAACACTGAGGGATTAACTGTCTTTTTTCTCTCGGTCCTGTTTCAAATGCCCTCACCATATGGTTCCTAGAACCACGGAATCTCAGCATTAAAAGAGGCTTGTAGCTCACTTGGTGCAACCCCCATCCATTGCAGGATTCCCCTAGATTAGCATCCATCTGTTGTCTAAACACTTCCAGTTATGGGGAGGCCACAGTTTTGTAAAAAACTCCATTCAGTTTGTCATTTGGATAGACTTCTTTTCAGTGTTGGAATGATTTTCCTAATTTAACTTTTAACCCCTTGTCTTCTCCTTTTTCACAATTGTAACAGTGGCAATTTTTCTTCAGTTTCAGTGGCCAGATTGGAATCTCCTCATGTTGAGTGCTACTGCTTTGTTAAGGGACTTTGTCACTACAATATTATTCCTCTGATTTCTGCTACCTAAGGCATTTAGTTCAGAACTACTGTTAAAACCAACACAGTTTCAGGCTACTAGGCCAAGTCACAACTTTAAGGATGCTAGAAAATTGAGAGAAATGAACACAGTTGCATTTTTACTAAAGTGGACCTAGAACATTAATAATAATTTTTCTATTACAGAGAAAGATAAGATGTCCTAGCAATTTTAATGTTGACCCTTGTATTTTGTACTGAAGTTTGGATGAGATTAATATCCCACAGAAGACAAACATAAAATTGTTTGAGAGCAGTGTCATTGAAAACAGATAAATATACATGGATTTTTATATCTAAGACACAGAAAAGGGAGAATGATAGTTTATGATCAGGGTTCTCCAGAGAAACAGAACCAATAGGATATATATGGATATTTATAAGAGGATACTTGTTATAGCAATGGCTCATGCAATTGTGGACGCCAAAGTCACACAATCTACTCTCGGTGAGCTGGAGAACCAGGAAATCCAGTGGTATAAATCAGCCTAAGTCTGAAGACGTAAGAAATGCAAGAAAGAGGGGGTCACTGATGCAAGTTCCAGAGTTCAAAGACCTGAGAAACAGGGCAAGGGAAAATGGCAGTCCCAGCTCAAGAAGAGAGAGAGGGGATTCATCTTGCTTTGCCTTTCTCTTCTTTTCGAGCCTTTTAAGGATTAGATAGTACTCTCCCACACTGGTGAGGGTAGATCTTCTTGACTAAGTCTACTGATTCAAATGCTAATTTCTTCTGGAAACATCCTCACAGACATACCCAGAAATAGCTTGCACCAGCTATACAGACATACCTTAGCTCTGTCAAGTTTTCACTTAAAAATTGACCATCACAATGGAGAACAAGAAAGGAGGCATGAAATCATTACTTACAAATACATGAATCCATGAGGAACCATAATTTTGCCAGATTAAATTAGCTTGTTTCATTAAAAAATTTTCTTCTAAACAAAAGTTGTCTAACAAATAAAATGTGTGTGTGTGTGTGTGTGTGTGTGTGTGTGTGTGTGTGTGTTTGTTTTAATTTCAGGGTCAGATTTTCCCCTTATGCTATGTGATTTACAAGCTATAACAATTCCAACCACTAATTCCATGGTCACTTGTTATGGGCTTATACTAGAAGATGAACTTCTAATATTTTGTCTTAGAGAGGAAGACATGGTTACCAAGTGATGGGCAATTTTAAAAACACTGTAACATATAGAAAAGCATCTTGCTTTTCCTTGTTGTTTCTGCTCAAAATACATACATCAGTCTTTGCAACAGTGAATCCTTGAATTGCTATCAGACAGGGCACTGTGAGAAATGAGAATTCCCTGCAGTCTCTAAGCCTGTTAAAGCACCAAGAGATTCTTTTTGGTTTCATCCCCCAGAAAAACACTCCAGTGTCCCGAGGAATCAAGGGAAGGGACGAAGATGAATACAGGAGTGGAGAGGTCAGCAATAGGAGAGCAGAGAAAGTTGTTCCCTTTAAAAATGTATTAAAATAGTGTACAACACTCTAATATATCATTTTGCAGCATGTTTTCTCTTTGAGGCACTAGAGGCAATGCCAAGGAGCAGATATCAGGAGAACAGTGTAGACAGCAAAAAGAAATCCAAGTGTATGAGCTTCTCTGACATTTTTCTCATCTTCCATTGGCAAGGTTTCAATGGGCACACCAGGTTTGGGAAACTAATTTTAAATGTCACTCTCATAAGAACACAGTCATGGTTTCTATCAAATGTAAAAGCAGATCCATTCTCAATAATAACACATATACAAGATTAAACCTGTGTTAAGTCAGTTTTTCGAAAGGAATTAAGATCTTATTAATGTCAAGGAAAACAAGCGTATACTTCCCACATGTTAGGATTTAGAAACTAAAATTCCCCTCTTAATGAGTGATAATTAAATAATTATCTGAAATGAGTTTATGCATACAGTGCAAATCTGGAAAGCTAATATTAAAAAGTTCATGTGAAAAAAAAACACATTTCTTCTGAGGGATGCCTGTCTGGCTCAGTTGGAGGAGCATGAAACTCTTGATCTTGGGGTTTTGAGTTTGAGTCCCATATTGGCATAGAGAACACTTAAATAAAATACTTGAAAAAAATTAGAAAACAAAACAAAAAAAAACATATCTTCCCTTTTTTGGAAGTCATATAAGTTTATGCATGGAAGATTTCACAGGAAAAATTTAAGAAATACTTGTAGATTACACCAGGCCTTTGATTCAACCCCAGTTTTACATAAATTTAAATATGGAAGGTATCTTTGAAATCACTCATCTTCTCCTTTGTCATTAGAAAATTGAGGCATCTTGGGGCACCTGGGTGGCTCAGTCCATTCAGTGACCAACTTCCGCTCAGGTCATGATCTTGCAGTTTGTGAGTTGGAGCCCTGCATCAGGCTGTGTGCTGACATCTCGGAGTCTGGAGCCTGCTTTGGATTCTGTGTCTCTCCCTCTCTCTCCTCCTCCCCCACTCACACTCTGTCTCTCTGTCTCAAAAATAAATAAACATAAAAAAAAAACTTTAAAAAAGCGAAAAGAAAATTGAGGCTTCTTTACATCCTTCTTAACCAAGGACAACTGGACATTTGGTAGAAGAAACAGAACTAAAACTCCCAGCTCTTAAATTCCACTCAGTGTTTTCCTTTACACAACACATTGAGAAGTGCAGCAGCTTTGCATGTTTGTTTTTATAACATCAACCATGTGGAATCCTGGGTACCGGGAATTACAGTATTTCAACCTAATAATGATATAGATCATGTTTTGCCTACCATGTACTACACACTCTACTAGGTAGTTTATATCCATTTATTCTGAATTAGTCAAGAAAAGTTTGATTGAATACAACTCAAACCCTTCACACAAGCTTAGAGAATGATTCATGAGTCTAAAGTTTTGAAGGAAATTTCACAGTCTAACTTCAGGAAATATACTCGTTAGAATGTTCTAAGCTACCAGTTCCATTTCTAAATTCTCTATTTTTGTTTCTCTTTCCATATGTAATCTATTTTACACAATGCTAACCATCATTCTTTTCAAAATTCTTAGCTTCTGCCTTCCAGGAGTTTGACAGGCCAGGAGACTTTGAACAACCATAGACCCATTAACCTCTGATCACTTCAAAGACCAAAAACCAAATTTCTGAACTTCTCTCTCTCTCTCTCTTTCACTCATTTGTTATTTGATAAGTAAGAGAATCTGATTGTATTCCTCCCTTTCATTAACTACAATAAAGTTTTTATTAAATTCTGCACAGGTCAATTGATAACTATCTTCTAAATACACACACACACACACACACACACACACACACACTGTCTACCTAATAAAATAGTCCATTTCTTAAGGTCAGGTACAATTTTTTAGGCTTCTTTTATATGTTCCGGAATCCTGGGCACATGGTTAATAATGAATAAATCATATTCTGATTGGTTGAACTGTCTATGGTTGCCTTAAATTTTGATACAATCGAAGACCATGTCCATGAATTATTCCCTCTTAGCCATTGTTAACTGTCTTCAGTTTCTGAAGGAATCCAAAACATGTGACAAATTCTATCCTCTCTGCAGTTTAATATATTCATATGGGAAATTATTCAAAAAACAGTTTGAAATGATATTAAGAATTATTCCCTTTATATCCAGACAATGTTGTATAATGAAAAATAAGCACCCCATAGACCAGTAGTCTAGATTCACTTCTCCCTCTGATAGTACAAGCGTGGAGAAATTCCTGAAACTCTCTGATCTCAATTTGCTCATCCAGCACCCAAGTTGTACAATGGTAGGAGATGGAAAGAAGGAAGTTAGACAAGAAGTTTTCTAACTATGTTCTGTCCATTCTGAGGGTCCTTTGGAACTCAGAACTTTCTTGGACAATCATAAGAGCTGTTTACGGGAGAGTGTGGAAGATCAAGTAGGGTGGGGCTTTGTTATTCCCTTTAAGCCTTAACCAGAGGAGCTCCATTTTTATTGAGGTTATCACTCTCAGATACTAGAATTCTATAATCTGCTTTCTTTTGGAAAGTTATGCTATTTTTTTAAACTACAGAACTAAATTATATTTCAATTCTTAAGTTATATGATATGAATGAGAGACAGTTATTTATGGTCTCTCATGGGTTAAAAGAATGGTCTGCCTCTCCAACTCTCACATTCTCCAAATTTTGTACAAAATCCTACCCCCCACATAGCAGCCAGGAGAAAGCCCCGTCTTAAAGCCCTTGCAGGTAACATAGCAAAGGCGTAATGCTCACACTTGAAGATGAAAGGGGAAGCTGCTGGCTCACCAGTCACAACTTTTGGTATCTCTGCCATCAAATGCAACTGGTATCACATAGGACCTGCTCTGTATTCATTTATTTTATAGGATAAACACCTAGAAGCTGGATAAAGAATAAAAGGGAAAGACCTAATGTATATCAGAGGTCAAAATGATAAATTTGAGAATTCTTGCTTAAAGAGGACACATGTGATTTGGCAGATTTTTTAAAAATCTGTTTTATTTATGATTAGTTTTCTTTGGAAGTGAGGTGGGGAGAAGTGAAGCTGAGTTTGGTAGTGGAAATTAGTATATTTATTAGCATTTTATCTTTGAGCATCAGCAAGGCATTCTTGCTGTGTCAAATATTGAATTAGATACAGTTGTTTTCCAATGACCTCACTTTTTTGTTAGAATATTTTCTATTACTATCCAAGTATAATCAATTCTCTTGCCAAGAAGCAACAGAGAATCCATTAGAGACATTCGTGTCTATTGGACACTGTTCTGACAAGCATGGTGGGTGGTTTCCCAATGCTAAATTAATTTTTCTGTGTGGTAATCCAGGATCATCTGTGTTATGGAGGTAGTCCATTCTTGCCATAATTTTCTTCGCACAAATATTTAAGAACTTGTTCACAAATATTCTAGAATCCCATCCTTGACCCAGTTGTTTTTAATCCAAGGTATGGTGGATATTTTACTTAAGGAAAAATAGTTATTAAATCACAAATTTCTATGTATATTTCTATGATGATTGATCTATTAAATCATACTAAGATAATAATACACATATGCCCTCCCCCAGTATTTTCTACATTATGACCTCATGCAAAATTAAATAAATCATTTTGCCACTCTTCTGGACATGAAAGTTGCATCCAATCACATTTTATATCACTGAGTTTCTTTATTAGTTAGGAGTTGTGGGGTTTTTTTTGTTGTTGTTGTTGTTTTTTTTACTTATAACAAGACCAGACTCCAGCAGCTAAAATTAACTAGTGTTTATCTTCTCACAAAAGAACATCAGTAGGCATTACTAGATTGGTGGGTGAAAGGACTTCATAATGTCATTAAGCAACTCAGACTCCTTCTATTTATCTGCTGCATGCTTTTCTTTCTATGTCTGTCCACAAAGTGAGAAGATGGTACCAGAACTCCAAATTCCATGTACATGTTGTAGCAGGAAGAAGGGAAAGGGGAAGGAAAGGGCAAAGGACTTCTCCCAACTAATTTAGCTCTAATTAAGGAGCCTTTCCAGAAACACCATGAATAGTTTGTATCTATACCTTATCAATGAAAATTTACACACCTGACACCTAGTAAATTTACACACCTTTACAACTAGTAAAGAAAGAAGTTGTAAATGTAATCTTTTAGCTGTACCACAGGGCCACTTGAATAAAATGGAGGATGGAGGTGGGGGAGTATCTTTTCTTAAGAAAAGACAAGAAGGAGAGAAAGGATATCAACTAGTAACTAGCAATTTATGGCACAGTGGACTGAATGTGATCAAGTGTTTAATTATTTTGTTAATGGCTTCCTATTTTGATTGTGTGTAATCCCTGAATTTTACTGCTTCCTAACTATGCATGCTTTTGGACAGACAGCTTGGTTCATAGAATGCCATATATAGGTTCAATGATGGGTAGAAAAGTATTACTAAATGTGTATGTGTGTGTGTATATTTTAAGATGAGCTGAGGCAAGTTTAATTTATTTGACATTATGTTAAAGTAATTTAAAAGAAGAATTCTGTAAACTTTGAACATGTTGTTTAGCCAATTTGATATAGGCATAAAGCTAAAATCTTCTTGAGGAAATCCTAATTCATATCTTGAACAGACTGATAGTATAACATTAAAACTCTGACAATAATATTATGAATTATAGAAAGAATAGGCTCCAGTTAAGTAATTTAAAAAAATTAATGTTTATTTATTTTTGTGAGAGAGAGACACACACACAGAATCCAAAGCAGGCTCCAGGCTCTGAGCTGTCATCACAGAGTCCAATGCGGGTCTCAAGCTCATGAACCACAGATCATGACCCAAGCCGAAGTCAGACGCTTAACTGACTGAGCCACCCAGGTGCCCCTCCAGTTCAGTGATTTTATGAATAAATGAAATATCTGTTATGATATTTTATCCTTATAGGATTCTTCATTATATAAGAAAGTGTAGGGGTTCCTGGGTAGCTCAGTCGGTTAAGACTCCAACCCTTGGTTTTGGCTTGCATCATGATCTCGCAGTTAGTGAGTTTGAGCCCCACATCCAGCTCCACACGAATCCCAAGAATCTTCTTGGGATTTTCTCTCTCTCCCTCTCTGCCCCATCCCTGCTCATGCACTCTCTCTCAAAAATAAATAAATAAATAAATAAATAAATAAATAAATAAATAAATAAACAAACTAAAAGAACAAAAGAAAGTGTGACTTCATATTTGACTTTATTTCAATTCAATAAATGCAAAGCATGGTATAAAGGTTGACTTCTCAAATGAAAAGCACAAAATAATACTTTTTAAATGAAATCCAAGGTCATTAAGAAACTAAATGGTATCTGTAGATTAATCTAAAATAATGTACAATACCAATTATTATATATTGGGTAAATTCTATGTAGTGATTAGAATATGATGTTGGTGGTTAGTTCACTACATTGCTAAACTCCTAGGAAGTTTTGTTGTTATTGCTATATTTAGCAATTTTTCCTTTCAGCTATAGAGTATAACCAAAAGACTTGTTTAATAGGATAAGCACTAGTCTACTCAGTTGATTGCATTATAGCAATTTTTTTTGTGTGTTTTTTTTCTTTATTTGTAAACATTTGCATACAGAGCATGGTCTTAAAGCATTTTATATCTAAAAAAGCTGGTATATCTCAAAAACTTGTCTAAAATCTCTCAGTGTAATTTCCACAACACATGAGGATTGCATATAGGATACCAGCACTTGGAATTCAAATCCCACTTATTTTCAGGATAAATTAGGAGACCATCATGAAAACTGAGAATGAGAAGTTTAGTTAGCTCAATTTACCACCTAATGAAGAAATTACTCCTATCACTTTTGACAGATCATCATCCAGTTTTGTGTAAATATTTCTAAGAACATTTCTTTCTTTATATTTTTTAAAAAGCTGGCATTTCTTGAAAAAACAATTTTTTTTCCTTAGTGTGAGATTGTAGGGGAGTAAAACTTTTCCCTTCTCCCCTTCTAGATTCTTTGTCTGCTCTAATAACTGACAGATTAACAGGAGAAAAACAAATTTAATTTTGTATGTACAGAAGCCCCAAAGAGATGAGGCTCAAAGCAATGACCAAAGCAGGCTGATTTTGTATACCTTTTATAGAAAAAAATAATAAATTTGTGAAGAATTGACAAGACAGATAAGTCTGAGCTTGGGGTAGCAAATTAGTGAGGAAGTAGTGATGTTTGTACAGCTTTCGCAGCCCTGAATTCCCTATCTCTGGCAATAAGGATGCTTCTATTCTCCTGGTATAGGGAGAGTACCTTCACATGGGACATCTGCTTCCTGCTTTCATCAGGATAAATGAGGGTCAGAGTGTCTTTCTTGTACTTGCTGTTACTTAGGTAACTTTAATTCAAAATAATCAGTATGCTAAAATGGCATGATTTGGAGTGGCATACTTTGCTCTCCTTCAGGCTGAATACACCCTATGTGCTCCCAGATACTGCCTTAACTTCATGATGTAGGATGACACTGAATCAGCCTAAGCATCCCTCCATATGACTGGCCTTTACACATTGGGAACCAATAAACATACCTTTCCTATTTCTCTCAAGCTGACAATTCCTATCTGTTTTCTTTCATGTAACAGAGCTTTCAGGCTGTTAACCAGCTCTTTCCAGTTTTCTGGCCTTATAATAAATTTTTCTTTTGCCACGTTCATATTAAAGTGTGCTTCTATAACAAACACAGAAATCAAGATATGGCTGAAAACTTTCACCTCCCTTGCTTCAGATACTGCATTTCCAACACAGCCTAAAGTCATTTATCTCTGTTTGCAGCTGCAGCTTGGTGTTGTCTCAGTATGAGCTTATAGTCAATTAAAATCACTAGGTCACTCTTGTTTAAAATTTAATTAAGTCAGTTCTCACAAAAACATAATGAGAGACATTTTCAGCAGCCTTGTTGAAATCTAGATGTCTGGGGCCCTATCTTATTCCAGTTAAATAATCCTATCAAAACAGGAGAAAAGTCAGGAAAAATAAAAGAACACTTTTTTTTTACTCAATAAACAGAGACAGAGTCATAACTACCAATACCTTCCATGATTTTGTTTAATTTTGTTGAGGTTGTTGCCAAGATTACTTGTCTATGTTTTTAGAGGTTAAGCTTCCATAAGAAAGAAGGAAGGAAAGGAGGGAGGGGGAAGGAGAGATTTGCATTTAATATTAGGTCAGGGTCTAAACCTGGTGTCTTCATATCTTCAGGATGCTATAACAGACTACCATAAACTTGGCAGCTTATTAAAAATAGAAACTTATTTCTTGTAGTTCTAGAGGTTAGGAAGTCCAAGATCAAGGCCTCTATAGATTCGGTGTCTGGTGAGAGCCCACTTTCGGGTTCTTAGATAGTTGTCTTCTTGTTGGATCCTTATATGGTAGAAGAGGCTAGAGAGCTCTCTGGGGTGTTTTATAAGGTCACTATTCACATTCATAACAGCTCCACCTTCATGACCTAATCACCTCTCAAAGACCCCACTTTCCAATACCTTCACTTTGAAGGTTAGGATTTTAGTATATCAATGGGGGTGGGGGGAGGCAAACATTCAGCCCATAGTACCTGGATATTTTAAATACGTTGTAGTACCTTAAAAGTTAAGTCCCGATTGTACTCACTTTCAAAATCATTTAGTTCAGATAAAAAATATGACTTCTCACTAAATTGTTCTTATATACTGTGTCTGAGCTTGCAATCATAATAACTACTATATTATGAACTGGGCATTATTCTTGAGAATTTTGCATGTATTGATGCATTGAATTCCAATCACAGCCCTCTTAAGCGGAAGCTAGCTACGTTCATCCCTCTTCCAGAAATGAGAAAGGTGAGACTCATAGAACGCAAGCTATTGCCCTGGGTCACACAACCAGCAATGGGAAGAGATACAGAAATACACACAAATGGGCTGTAGAGCCAGGGCTTCTAACTACCAAGCTATTTTGCTTCACAGTGATCATATATGGGGTTGTGCAAATGCAGGCCCCAAAATGAATTGTTTCTATTGAATTATTTTAATTCACAATTTTAGCAGATACTGTTGGGTTTTTGTGGTGATGGTGGGGTTCAGAGTGATGGCCAAGAAAGAATTCTTGAAGACATCTTTGGTGCAAAAAGGTGATTTTGTTGAAGCATGGGGACATGACCCGTGGTCAGAAAGAGCCAAGCCGCACCGGGGTTGTGAGGAGTGGTTCCTTATATACTATGAGGTTGCAGGAGGTAAAATCAAAAGGAAGTTTCTTAAAGGGATTTTCCATATGCTAAAGACTCACAGATTACTGGAGGCCTAGCTATTGTCAAACTAAGGTTGCTTTTCCCTCTAGTAAAGCATTAACATTAAGACAGTAGGGAGTTCCTGGAGAACCATTTTGCTCTGCCTGCCTCAAGTATTTGTCAATGGGCTGCAGGTTGTAAGGAAATCCAATTTTATCTGCCATTTCCTTCTGCCTTTGTTCCTCAAATCACTGTCGAGGGGAGGGTGATGTTGGGGCTCCAGGGAAGAGTCTATGGGTTTCTAGAGATTAAGCTAATGATAATAGTGCCTTTTTCTTGTAATTTACTAAGATATTTGTAAACTGATGGAGACCCTATAAGTTTAACCATTTGTTTTCTGTCCTTTCTTTTGTTCTTGGGCAGCCAGGAGTGCCTGAGGAATATCACACATATCCTACCTGTGGGGGGCAGGTAATGCTAGCTTGTGTTTGACCCTCGGCTTGCCTTATGGTCCCTCATCAAGACCACTCCAAGTTTTGTTTACCTAACAACTATTTAGGAATGGTCTGAATAGTCATCATTTACAGTAATCAAATTTCAAGTATGTGTCAATTTAGGGAGGGATTGCTATTTATTTATACATTGAGTGCCAACTTCAAGAGAAATAATTTAAAAAAAAAAAAGCAAGGATATATTATGAGTATTCTTCCATGACATTTAAGTTAGGTGTTCACAAGAAAGGATTTGATTGAACAGACACAATAAGATGTTAATGACAAATAACCACTCACCACTTGTCTCCTTTCTTTATATCTATTTGCATATTCAAAGAGAAACTTGTTAGACAAAGAAATGGATGTCACTTTTCTAACACTTGCCTTTCATTTGTAAAGGCAGTTTTACAATACCTCACAATACCTGCTTTTGACCCAGAGAAAAAGCATTTTTACTCATTTGAAATTGCCTTAGCATCTGAATTTAATATGGATTAATCCTCCAGTATAAATATAAATCACTGTTAATTTTATAAAGATCTCTACCATAGGGAAAAATGACTATTACAGGTGTTCATCTTCATAACAAAATACAAATTACAGCTCTAATCTCTTTAGAGATTCACTCTTCATATACCTCAAATACTTCATTATGCAACATTATTTTGTTATAAACATCTCATTGTTCTGTCTTGCAACCAGATGTGCTGAAGACAACTCTCTCACTCGATAAAATATATGAGAATGGAAAAGAAAGAAAATCATTTCCTCTTTTATTAAGCTAGAATGGAAGCTATGTCTTGACCTGTATAAAAATAGCAAAGGGCAACTTGAGAATCTTTAAGGTAAGCATAGGTTCCTGAAATATCACTGTTGCCTGTTTTAAGAGAAAGAGAGAGAAATGAATTCTCACTTAGAATGTATTAAGATTCAGAAAATACACATGGATAATTATATGCACGCTAGACAGGGTTCTACTGGCCTGAAGGAAGTGTTTTGTTTATTTAATGAAGGTTCATTAAACCCATGTTTACAATGTAGTACACAAACATTTGAGAAAATAAAGTAACAGTTTAATATGATAGGATGGGAGAATACAGTAACCATATATAACTGGTAACTATTCTAATAAACATTTTTTCAAAACTGGGATTTCTTTTGTTCGCTTTAAAATACACACACACACACACACACATATATATACACAAATACATATAAATATATGTGTGTATATATATATATATATATATATATATATATATATCTGTTACTATGTATATGAACATATCTGCATTTATTACAGTTTTAACCATGGCTGTAATAGGAGCTAGGATTTAAGTCTGGTGCCTAGAACTTAAAGGGAGGAGGAGGCTTTTCAAGGGCTATGGATACATACCCAGAGACAGGGAACCAGTCAAGCAAGGTCATTGGCTCAAAACATTGCACATATGGATGGATCACCTAATTCTTCAACAAAAGGAGCTATAGTAAGATGAATCTTGGAGGTACTTCTCATAGCCAGTCACTCAAGGTTTGAAGCTCCGTCCTGGGAAGCTGTATTTTTCAAATACTTAAATGTTCCCAAATGACACATCTAAAGAGTATAGAGTAATTCACAATGTGGGTGATCGCTGAGTGAATCTTGGATTTATATTCAAATGGAGGGGGCAGCTAGTGTGTGATAATCATGTTTAGGATTATGACTATAGTAGACAACTTTATCAAACCATAATTAAAAGTAATGATTTGACTTGATTTTCAGTATCAGTGACTTTTTTATTTAAAAAAATCACAACAAAAGCATTTCCTTTGTAAAACCAAACTTTTTATTTTAATTCAGTTATTGTTTGCCAATGTCCATTTTTTTAAATGTATATTTATTTATTTTTAAGAGAAAGAGAGAGAGAATGTGCACACACAAGCCTGGGAGGAGCAGATAGAGAGGGGGACACAGAATCTGAAGCAGGCTCCTGGCTCCAACCTGTCAGCACAGAGCCTGATGCAGAACTCGAACCCACAAACCATGAGACCATGACTCGAAACCACTAACCACGATATCATGACTTGAGCCAAAGTCAGACACTCAACTGACTGAGCCGCCCAGGCGCCCCACCAGTGTCCCTTCTAAATGATAGTTGTTAAAAAAAAAGTTATCACCTGCTAGTGAGAATTGAAGACATTACTATATAGAACATAGAATTAATGAATATATCCCTCATATATGGAATCTCAGTTTAACCCATAATTAGAATACATCATACAACCTAAAATACATTGGTAGGTATAACACAAACATATATTTATATCATGGGGTTTGAAAAATTACTGTACTATAGAAGTATACATTTTCTACAATCCAGAAATAACCAGAGGTTGATATTAAATCTGGTTCAAAACATATATCCAATTGTTCATATGTTCTGTTAACATAAGCCTAGATCTAAAAACTTAGTTTCATTTGTTCTATTAAAGTAGATTTCTATATCTGAAAAGAGTGTTTGTTTTAATGTGAGGCAAAGAGTCAGAAGGATAATGAAAATAATATTTAAAAATTTTTTAATGTTTATTTATTTTTGAAAGAGAGACAGAGTGCGAGAGGGGGAAGGGCAGAGAGCAAGGGAGACACAGAATCCCAAGCAGGCTCCAGGCTCTGGACTGTCGGCACAGAGCCCCATGTGGGGCTCGAACTCACAATTGTGAGATCATGACCTGAGCTGAAGTCCAGCACTTAACAAACTGAGCCACCCAGGCACCCTGAAAATAATATTTAAATACAAGTTTAACATTCTGAAAGCATAATTAATTGGGCCCATCATCATTATTTTCAGCCTATATGGTCAATTAGGCCTGACACAAGAAAAAGGAAGCTAGCATTCTAACTGTGTAGCCATAATGTCTAGTAAGTTTTGTCACATAATTTTCTGTAATGCATTGACAAGGATTTATATCTAGAGATGCCTGGGGCCCAGTTGTTTAAGCATCCAATTCTTGATTTCGGCCCAGGTCATGATCTCACAGTTCGGTTCATGAAATCTAGCCCCCCACTGGGCTCTGCGCTGATAGCCCAGAGCCTGCTTGGTATTCTCTCTCCCTTTCCATGCTCCTTCCCTGATGGCTCATGCTTGCGCATGCTCTGTCTCTCTCAAAATAAATACATAAATTTAAAAAGCACAAACAAGTATTTATATCCAACTTTGAACTAAATACACTGAAACAGTTTGTTTTATTTGGGTTTCAAAGCTCTTTTTTAAACTATATGTATTTTTTCATATAACATTATTTTTGTGTGTAAACATTTTGCCTTTCTTAAACAAATTCTATTTTACTTTACTTTGATTTTAAATATGTATACTTAACATATTTATGCAAGATGGAAGAGAAATCTTGTTTTATTTCTCTAGAATTTGAGGACTATTTAGGTACAAGCAAAGTGAAGAAAAAATTAAACAATTATCATATAAACAAAGGTATGTAGATAAAAAATGATGAGATTCACAGCCAGAACTCTGACCTGAGTCCCTCCTCTAACCATTGTTTGACATTGCCCTGAGGGAACACCTACCAGGTGGCTGGTAGGGTGCATCTACAAGGTAGAACTGTAAAATCTTGCAAAAAGCATGATAGAAAAAAGCAGGTCAATCTCACAGTCAGGCCAGAGCCAGAACCACTTCTTTATGCAACTTAATGACCATTCACTCTCTTGAAGACAAGCCTACCCCATACTTATACATTACCAGGCTAACACCTGATTAATAGTGATAGTTAGGTCACTAACTGTCAAAAGAAACAAAATGCATTAACAATTACATTTACAAAAAAAATGCTTAACATAGCAAAATTTGCACAGAACAATGGCTATAATTTATTGAGCATTTATTTTATGCCAAGTCCTGCCTGTTAACTTTTAATTTATCCATAATATCCCTACAATGTAGGAATTATTATTCCTAGTATTATTTCTAACTTCTTACTAAGTAAATAGAGGTTCAGAGATGTTTAATGACTTGTTCAATTTCCAAAGTAAAAAAAAAATGATTTAAGTATTCTTTCCTGCAGTTCTTATTTCTACAGTAAATTGCATCCCCAAAATACTTCATTGATAGCTGATAATTTCCATGTTTATGCATTATTATAATATGTATATAAATGCCCATTCTACTTTCTAGATTCATAATATAACTGCTCATATCTGTAGTCACACTAAATTGTGTCAGTTATCTATGTCCCAAAACTTCTTGTATATCGATATTATCATAGTATCTATATTATCTACATGTCATTAAAATATAAAAGAGACAATTGAAAACTTGAACTCTCAAAAAGTTTTTCTTTCTTCTGTATGAAACCAAAAATCTAGAGATTAGGAATTATAGCAGGTGAATACTTTTTCTCATGTGGAAAATCTGTGGCATGAGATAATGGCCCTAAATAAAATATAGCTCTGACAGTCATAGTGTACTTAGTAGTGTTATATTAGTATTTAGTGGTATTTTACTCCAATTTCATTCTTCCCTTTGGTGTTAATGGTAGGATCGATGATACTTTCTGTCTCTTCTTTGAAATCCCACAATGTTTTATATGGATTCTATAAGAATTTAGTGTATGATATGTAGTTAAAACAGCAACAGAAACCCTTAATTTCAGTGCCCACATGTTCTGCATTCAAGCCTATACTTAGCATTTTAAGAATTCTGTAGCAATGATACTACTTTTCAGAAATGTCAGCGAATTACCCCTGAAAGATCTCCCCTTTCTCTTCCTAAAACTATAATAAAATACTAGTGTATGATGTTTAGTGAACTGAGTTAAATGATGAGCCATATCCGTTACAATAAAAAACACTTTCAGAAATAAATGATATCTTGACTTGTTACACTAATGGAGAAAAGCATATGCCTCCTTGATCATACATCTTTCTTGAAGTGCATCTTAAGGTCTCTTTGCCATTGGCATCAGCCAGCTAAAACATTAAGCTCATTTGGCTCCTTTAGTGGAAAGATCCAGTCTGACCTAAGTCAATGAAGGTAAAAAGTGCATATGATTTAGAGGCTCTAATGCAATAGCTAATAGCTTTTCTGGAGTATCACGTTTTATGTCCCCAGTGCATGCTTCCTGTTTCATTCACTTTAATTATCCAACATTTTAGGTATGGTTCTTCCCATCCAACTTCCCTGTTGTGTTAATTACTGTTCATAATCATAGTACTGGATCATTGAAGAAGAAGAAAGAAGCCACTCTCTGATGCCATGTACTTCCCTGGCAGATAACAGGATTATTCCCATGAGGATACTTCTAGTATTTTGTCCAATTTGGTTACAGTTGTCTCCAGAGACATGATTTCTATCATTTTTCCTGAAAGATCATTTGACCCCTTATTAATTTAATGGATTTTATGATGATTTTTCTTTTATACACAAAACATACATTCCATTTTCTTAATTTCACCTAATTTTCACTAGGTAAGAGACCTCATAATGGCGTAAGTAATTTATCTCCACTTTCCAACTATATTCTCTCCATAAGATAGTGATATAAAATGATCATAGTGTAATTTTATACTAACCACATAATATTAAATTGATTTTTCACCTATTGTGAAAAATGGAACTATATCTTAAGATATTTATCTTTTTAAAGTAACCATTAGTTAAGTAACCCTTGAAAGTAAAATAAATGAAATGTTTTCTTGGGTAATTATGGTCTTCTAAACTTAAAAAAGTTGGCAATATATTCACTTGCTATAAAATTCGGAAGGTAGCAGAAATTATATGATCAAAAGAAAAACTCTCCCATAATTTTCCCCTTAAGCATTCTTTATTGCAGTCAGTTTTTCCAGCAGTCTTTTTTTTTTTCTTTAATGTTTATTTATTTATTTTGAGGGAGGCAGGTAGGGGCAGAGAGAGAGGGAGAGAGAGAATCCCAAGGCTTCATGCTGTCAACACAGAGCCCAACATGAGGCTCAGTCTCACAAACCATGAGATCATGACATGAGCCAAAATCAAGAGTCAGATGCTTAACTGACTGAGCCACTCAGGTACCCCTCTCCAGCATTCTTACAAAGGTTTTCTTTCTTACCTATTCTCTACACAAGTAAAATAAATACACATATAAATATATTACATGACTGTATGTAGTGAGAAATCACAAAACACAAATGGCAGTATAAAAGAAAATTAATTTGGAACTTCATTATTTCACTTAAAATATCAAGTTGATATTTCCATAATATTATTAACAGGGCTGCCTCATTTTTTTTGTTGTTGTTGACTATCACCAAACTTATAACCATAGAGGTGGCAAGAAGTGGTCAGATCTTAAACCAATTTGAAAGAACTAACAGGATTTTCTAGGTGCTAAGGATGACTCCCAAGTTTTTTGGTCTGAAAAACTGAAAGGATGCAGTTTCCTTAATATATATGGAGAAGATTTTATTTTATTTTATTTTATTTTATTTTATTTTATTTTATTTATTTTATTTATTTTATTTTTTTGACATTTATTTATTATTGAGAGACATAGAGACACAGAGCATGAGCAGGGGAGGGGCCGAGAGATGGAGAGACACAGAATCTGAAGCAGGCTCCAGGCTCTGAGCTGTCAGCACAGAGCCTATGCAGGGCTCCAACCCACAAACCACGAGATCATGACCTGAGCTGAAGTCGGATGCTTAACCGACTGAGCCACCCAGGCACCCCCAGGAGATTTTAAAATAGACCAAGATTTCTGGGAGATGATCAAGAGCTTAGGTTTTAACATGTTGACTTTCAGATATGGGGTTTTTCATCCATAACAATATAGCTTTAATCAAGTTATATAAAACATTATAATGTTCTAAATCTATGGAAAGGTTCATACAAATTTTTGGTTATATTAAACAATTCCATATAACTAGAAATCTGGTTATCAGTTCTGTGTAATCAGCATCCTGATTGTCTAATAATTACATAGGATTTTTTTAAGTTAGCTCTTTTCTAGAGTTTTTGTACTGATAATATCTATGTGTCAAAAAACTTCTGTAAATAATGCAGAAAATCTGCAAATCTGTAAATTTTCAAGAAGGTTACCATGATGTACAATTCCAGAAGCATCATTCCCATTCTGTTCCCTATAAATGGTGCCTCCTAGAGTAGAAGAGGAGTATGTATTTTTTAATGCATGTGTTCATGAGTGTTCAAAAGCAGATCAGATGTAAATACTGATAAACAACTTCATTAATTATAAAGTAACCTATTGATTAGTATATGCCTGCCCAAACTTTCTTTTGCCTCTGTTCAGCTGGTTTTCTTCACTTCTTCATTCTTTCTTCCCTTAGTACTCCTGGTTTCTGCTGCTACTTCAAACACTATCAAAGACCTCCCTTACTATTGGCCTCCTCTTGCTGAGGCTTTCTCCTCTCATACCAGTACTTAACTCAGCTGAGGAAGACTTTAGGGTGAGGCATCTTTGGTTCTAAGATGGAACTAAAACAGAATTGATAGCTGGCTCAGTTTGGCTCATCTATACAATGCTATTTAAGGGCAAATTTGAACTTATTTCTGATTTGCGAGGTGAAAATGCCAATTTTATCATTGTAAATTTATTTTGAATAAGAAATTCTATATGTGGGATTTATGGGCTATTAGAAATTTCAATTGTGTTGGAAGGATGAGAGGCTGAATAGATTAAACCAAAACTTTCTTAAAGCCCTATCAGCACATATCTAGTAGACAGATACCCAGCTTGAAATTGAAAAAGGAGAAGGAATGGGAAGAGGAAACAAGGGGAGGGAAAAGGAGAAGAAAGAAAAAGAAATGCTGGAAATTATATTCTGTTCTGCTTATAGAATGTACATTTTCTGTTTCTACCAGCTTTAGAGATGGAAGTTGTGTACCAATACTGAATATTTTTTTAAACACGTACTCCATTTTTATTGGCTAAAGTATTAAGTTAAACTGTATTTTCAAGCTTTATTTCCCAAATCACCTTCAAGAACAAAGTCTATAGGGTTTTTTTTAGTAGACCCATAAACAGTAATTCAAGAAAAGTAACAGTGACACATTTATTTTAATTGTTGAGTGCTTTTCAAACTTCAGTGATTCTCAGACATATAATGAAACTACATTTGATTTACTTCCTTTCAATTTTTATTTTGTTGTTATCAACTTTCCAACATAATGTCATAAATAATGGAAACTACAGTTATAAATTCTACTTAGATAAAAATTTCTAATTTTAAAACTATATTGAAATTTTTCTTCCTAGAATACCTTTGGGATAAAACTACTAATTTCACAGCTTTCATTCAGACAGTGGAGTTCTATTTGAATGTCCCATGATTAACCATTACATTGTTTAGTCACCTAGCATGATATCCAAAAAAAAAAAAAAAAAATGTAAAGAGTCAATATAAATAACTAGGTAAATGCAAAAGACCAGAGCTGTTTTTGTTTTTGTTTTTGTTTTTGTTTTTCTGTCTATGACTACTAAAGCATAATTCAGAACTTGAGAGTGTGACTTTGTGCTGATTAGGTGCAGTTAGCAAAGTGAAATTTGTTTCAGCCTTATTACTCCAAGCCTGCCGTCTGGTAAAGAACACAAAACCCAAAACCACAACCTTTATGCTTGAAGCATATTTTCTTCTCTAGACCCTGATTTCCATGAATCACAGTCTTTAGATGCTGTTATCATTTTAGTCTAGAACCACAGATAAATCTTCCTTAGATAGTGGACCGTGGATTCAAATACTTCTTTTGAAACTCTGGGACGTATCTGAAGCTTCAACTCTTTATGGAGCTCTTGGTTTTCTGCCACCAATTTGGGTAAGGGCCCAGTCAATGTCTCTCCTCAACACCTTGGCCATATCATCCTCGTTCTCATTGCCTTCATCATGTTTAAATATTGTCAATTAAATTCTATATTTCCTGATGTTAAAGTCTATGACCAACACAATGGAAGGCACATACTAGGAACTCAATACACAAGTTTAATGAATGGTCATTGGCCTGGACACATGTATCATCTTATTGGTTAATCTCCCAGAAGTACATACCAAGCCTCATATTTCTTTCTTTCTTCACTTGGGCTACTGGGACTTTTTTTTTTTTTTTTGCTTTATTTCCTCCTTCCTGTCAACTGCTTTTGTAAAGGAAAAGGATAAGAAAGAGAAGGGAAGAAATAGTGCAAAGAAAAAAGAAAAGAAATAGTGCAAAGGAAAAAGAAAAAGGAAATAAATAGCAAAAATAAAGTAGGACAAAGGGAAAACTTGCATCAAAAAATCAATATATACTTAATTACTAAAATTAATAATGTATATAAATAGTTAGAAAAGTAAATAGGCAATATAAATTTCTGAATGGGGTAGGGAGAATAAATGCAGTAGATGTATCTTTTTAAAAGTAATTTCACCAGTATGGAATATAAGAAAGGGTGTAAGCTTTAGAGGCAGTCATTGTGGGCTTGAAATTTGTTTCCCATCCTATCCAAATTTATAATCTTGGGAAAGTCATAGCTTCTCTTCAGTCTGAATGTCTTTATTTGTAAAATGGAAATAATTATGTGCACCCTGTAGGGTAAAATTCTTGTTAGGATTAAAAGAGATAAATCTGGAAAACTGCCTGGTATGCAGAAGCTCAAAATGGTATTTTCCCTTCATTTCCTTTTTCACAAATCCTCTTTGTTAAAAAATAGTGTGAATCAATGAACAGGTGACTGGAATTCTCTGCCTCAGTTTGGAGTCAGTGAGGCCTTGAATGCTCACAGATATGCCAACTATACAGAGTGGAAGCAGATTTCCAGGAAAGGCTAGTTCAACTGTGATAAATTATCAGTATTTGATCAAAGGTGGTCATCTATGATGAAAATGACTATGCATTTTATTAGATTGAGCTTTAAATACTCTAATTTTGCCATTTTCTTTTTTAACCAGATTATGTACTTCCTGTCTCAAGGAACTTTAAAAATTAAAAAAGGCAGTTTTTCTGTACTGCAAAATAACTATGAAAACAAAGACTTTTCCTTAAAAAATCACTTTCTTAGGACAATCATTATATCACAGTACTCATTGTGTAACATAATGCTGAGGAAAGTTTGGAAGAAAAGAGAAACACATCTATAATTGCATTCATTAATCTTATTTTCAACGTTTCAAAATGAATTGTGAAAAATTGTTAGGTGTCCAAACTTCATAAATGCTTTTATCTCCCTAAATATTATTAAATTCCACTCAAATACAACTATTTTTCCTTCTTTACAAAATCTTTAATATTGTATAAATCCTCATTCTTCCTTTGGGTGCACAGAGGAAGTTAGATGAACAGAAATTAATCTGTTTTATGATTAATGATAATTATATAATTATGATCTGCCATCGCAGATATTTACCAGGTGCTTCCTGTGTACATGGCGTTGAGCTTCTAAAGATACAGGTCAAGGGAGGGAAACCAGCACACAGCCTCTCTCCAAAGAGTCCGTGGGGAATTGGCTGCTATTTGTCCTAGACCAAGGTGTCTGGATTATGCCTGTTCCAACATTAGAAGCTTCCGAACACAGAACTGTTTAATAAGCTCAGTGATCTCTAAGAAACATTTGCCAGAAAGAAAACCTGAGGACCATGATTTCAAAGTGACTCAAACAGAGCTTTTTACTACAAAGTGTCTTTTCAATTAGAATGGTGGAAATCAGACAGTGCTAAGATGTAAGGTAACAAGGGCGGGCAAGTTAGGGCTGCCTACCGCTCGATGGGACTATTCCTTTCACGTTTAATTCAGCTCCTTGAAGAAGCCTGGGGTGCAGCAGATACCAATTCTTTGCATTTTCTTCCTTGTTTCGGCTCTGAGTGCCTTTATATAGTCTGTTATTCCTTCAGGTCTACTATGAAGAAGCTATTAGTTTTTAAAAGCTTTTGTTTCCAAGAGGTAGCCTTTTACCTCTCCCACAAGAAAATAAAATGACTAAATACTACAAGCTTGGGCCTGTTTCTAATCACGGGGAGATTAAATGAGGGGATCATTTGACAGTCTCTGTATGTTGGAAACATCAACTAATGACCTTTATTACTAACGACCTAGACCCTCAGGCAACGAACCCAGACAACACTGATTAAGAGAGAAGCCTGCTGGTTTTTACAGCTATATAAAATAGAAGGAGTCTTTGTGCTAATAGAGAAGGGGTAGGGCAGAGAAAGAAATGTAAAAATGAATGAGCTATAAAAAAAAAAGAAGGGCTTTTGTCTTTCTTTGTGCTACATGTTAGAAAATTAATTAGCAACTATGAAGGCTCAGAAATAATTCTGAATTAATGTGTGGGACTAAATCTCTGGAATGGACAAATCTAAAAAAAAAAAAAAGTTATCCACCAAATTCTGTGAACTTGGCCTGCACAGTCTCCAGAAAATGCAAACGTATCATTGTCTAAAGGCAGCTACATCAAGCACCTGAGACTTAGCAGAGGCCTGGCCAACTTCCCACCTGACTTCAGTAGTGGGTTTAGCCATTAATATAGTAATAGTCCTCAGGGGTCTCTCCTGTTAAGTGCTCTTTCTGTTCTCCTGAAGTGGCACCAGGGGACTGCTCTACTGCTCCTCCTGGCAGGGTGTTTTTTTCTCAAGCACCGCCCACTGGTTGAAAACACTTCCTTGAGATTATTGCCTAAACTTTGTTTAACCATTGTTAGTCCATTTGTCTCTGTCCAGGACTTTACTGAATGCAGCTGGTTCATATCCTTTTTTCATTTTAAAAAGACTTTAATACTTAAATCCGTATTGACCTCAACTATTCATTGATTTTCAACTATTAAGATATCCACACACAGAGAAAGTTCTTGCAGTTGCATTAGAAACCCCTTATTAAAATAATCTGAAGTACAAAGATTATGAAAAAGCATAAAAGCTGACTGAATAAAATTAAAATCACCTGCAAACCAACCACCTTCTAGAAATAGCCACTTTTAATAGTTGGTTATATTTCCAAAGAATCTTTCCTTATAAAAAAAATTGAATTCACAGAGTGAACTCTTTGTACTTAACAATGCATTGTGAGGACTTCCCCATGATATTGGAAACACATTTTTTATTGGCAGTCCAATGCTGGGCATGCAGAATACAGAACTCCAATAGATATTCCACATGAAAATAATCAGATCAAGCAACTAGTTATTTCAAAACCAATCAGCACATGATTAACAGCTAATTGTTAAGTTCTGCCTCCTAGTTAATTTATGAACACAAATTGATAAATTGTCTCTTCTAAGCTCCTGATTAAAATTATTAATTTAATTAACTTATCACTTATTAAAATGCTTTCTACATGAAGAATAAGATACAGTTTTAGATCATGGTTAGGGAAAAACAATTAGCTCTACCTTCACGTGACCACTTATTTGAAAATCTTGAGAGTTTAAAATGGCTAGTTTTTCTCCTTTGTAAAGACGTAGTTGAATTCAACAGTCATATCTTTGCATCTGTCTCATTAACTAATTCATTCAACAAATGTTTACTATCAGAGAGTCTGCTAGGTGTTGCCAATACGGCAGAAAACTAGATAGAAAAGACTTTGGGACTCATAGAGTTTACATTCTAATAAGGGGAGAAAGTAAAATAAAAAAATTGGAGAAGGAGAATTTACATGCTAGACCTCTGTGGGAGGGTTGAGTCCTTCCTGCTGAAGTTGAGACCGAAATGACAGTGTGGAGAGATTTGGGGAAAGCATTCAGTCAGAAGAAAGAGCATATGCAAGGTCTGTGAGGTAAGAAAGCTCCTGGTTCCTGTGGAGAACAGAAAGGAAGTCAGTTACTGGGGACAGTAAGTGAAGTTACTGGGGTATTGTCATGATGATGGAGAGTGGATAGAACCAGATTTATGCAGTGCCTTCTAGGTCATGGTAAGTATTGAGTTGGGGGTTGAGAATACCACCCGATTCATATTTCTTGTGGCTCCACAGAGAGGTGAGAATTTCCATTTCCAAGTAGGGAAACAAAGTATGAAGACCCTTGCCCCTTTACTTCAGGGAAGTAGAGTATGTGTGACTCAGTTCCTTCTGCATCCTCATTTTGGCTTAAGGGCACTCAGGATGGGTAAATTCTTTCCATGCCTTGTTGTCCATAAGGAAAGCCAAAGCCCAGGCCTGCTTTCTAGAGACAGATTTGTAAATCTGGATATTTTTGTCTCTCTGCAAACCAAACATGCCCTCGAGTGGACGGTCCGGGGTGTAGCTAGGTGATGAATACGTCTGGTTCTGCCATATTGTCCACAAAATATAATAACAAAAGCTTAGTGAAACTGCCCTACTACTTAAACAACTGAACTCATTTAATCCTCATAAAAATCCTAAGAGATGAGCAGGATTATTTTTCCTATTTTATAGATAGGGAAATTGAGACACAAAGAAGTTAAGTAGTGAACTGAATGCCAAGTACACAACTAGAGAGTAAAAGAGCTGGGATTTGAACCCAGGTTTTCTGCTCTAAAGTTTATGCTACATCATTGATGCTTCTTCTAGTCTGCTCTGTATCTGGAATACTTTGTAATAAAAAAAATGTGAATGTAAGTAGTGTGGGAGACATACTTTTAAATGACTTCATATTATCCTACCTCTGCATTCACGCCATGGTGTAATCCCTTCACCTTCAGTATAGAAGGAACCTATTATTTGATTGTAAATAAGAGGATAAGGCCAAAGGTTGTGAGGTAACTTCTAAGATTCTAATTTCTATCTTGTTAGGAGGCACTGTGTATTGACTCTTCCCCTTGCTGATTTTAGTGAAGTAAGCTAGCTATTCAAAAGGCCTACATGGCAAGGAACTAAGAATGGCCTATGGCCAACAATCACCCGGGGGCTGAGCCCCACTGCCTGATAGTCAAAAAGCAATAGAATCCTGGCAATAGCTACTTGAGCTTGAAAGTGGATCCTTTTCGATTTGACTTTCAGATGAGTCCCTTGCCCTGGTCAACACCTTGATTTCAGCCTTTTGAAATCAGCCTTTTGAAGTAGAGTTACCCACTAGCTATGTCTATTCCTGAAACACAGAAAATATGATAAAATAAATATGTGACTTTTTAGCCACTAAATTTATAATTTTCTATATAGCAATAGATAACTAATACAAATAGTAATAGGATGTATATATATTGGCTACAGTGCCACTATAGTAGTGACCTATTGGCCCCAGTAAGCTTTTCCCTACTTATCTCTTATCTCTGGTTCAGGTTGTGATACTCCCAAAACCTGGGTGTTCTCTCTGGAAGTGGATATAATATACACTTTCTAGAACTGTGACTTGTTCCTCCTCACAGGAGAAATCAGCAAGGTTCGTGTGCCTTTCTGAAGTCATCGGGACCCAAAATTGTATGATCCCATGCCTTGATTACATACAACCCCTTGAATGGCTTTGTCATCTCCTGTTCTTCACTGGGTCACTTCTCCTGGGACTGTCTACCAGCAGCAATTACTTCTTTCTCACTGACTCACTCACTCCACAGCACACACTCAAGAAAAGTAGAAATACATTACAATCGGTCTGATCACATTGTTCTGTTAAGAAGAAAAAATTTTAAAAAAGAGCAAAGAAAATTAATCAATCGATCAGTCAAGTAACAATGGCCAGTAGGAAGTTGTTACTCATATCAGAGTCCTTGTAGTTTATAAACCAATTTATATTTGCTTTTGTATCTTTACTAACTGGCTCAATGAATGCTTTTTGAAGAGTGAAATAAGTGACGGGGTCAAATGATTGGTTTCATTTATGGCAGAGATGTCTGGAAAGGGACAAACATCAGAAAGGAAAAACGTAAGAGAGAATGCTAAGGTGAAAGAGAGGCCAAAAAAAGTATTTTTTGGTTCTGACATTAAAGTGAGAGCTAAAGCAAACTTGACACTAATTCCACATGCTACTGTTCCCTCCTCCATCTTTTAACAGATCTGGAGTCAGAACAGCTTTCATAAATGCCATAGTCACCTTTCTATAGACACCATTTTAAAAATGATTTCATTTACTAAATAGATTTCCATTGGTCAATACCATCTATTTAGTTGGTGAGTTAAGATGGAATCCTGTCAATTTGAAAATACCATAAAAGGCAGTGTACTATTATATGTGTAAAATAGTTGCCTCCCCCAAAGATTTCACTACCTTCTAAGATTTTGTTATCATTGGCTTCGGTTTAATATTAATGGGACATTAGATGAAGAAAACAGTCCAGAACATGACACAGGACAATACCCTAGCTGAAATAAATCCTTATATTAAAGATAATAAATCTTTAAAAGAAGTAGAAGTATGGTAGTTTTGCAATCTTGTTCACCAGCTTACACAAAATATTTATTAGCATGTTACAGTTTAAGAGGAAAACAGTGATTTGAGATGTTGAGTGATTCTAGATATATCTGATCAGACATATAACTTCCAAGTGGCAGCTAGAATTTTGATATAGAACACTGAAATTATCCACAATGGATTACTGAGATACGTATATATGGTCAGTCTGGTATTATGTGCACTAAACCTTGCATTTCAAACCCTTCACTTAATAGAAGGATATGAAAAAGTCAACATTCTTCTCAGTATTAAAAAGATCAAATTCATGTTATCAATGTAGAATTCACTTACATATTGAGTTAATTTTTCCCCAAATAGACCCGCTTTCTTCTTTTTAATTTTTTTTGTCTTTGTGAAATACATCACCATGCACCAGAGACCTAAGTTAAAAATTTAGAATCATTCATATTTAGCCAGTATATGCATTGGATTTCAAGGTCTTGTTGATTCAGCCTCCTTATAACACTGTGACGCTACTGCTTCCCCACCACTGGTGCAGATTCCTTTTAAATATAGCTTGCCTACGCTTCTGAAATAGTCTCCAAAATTGTCTCTGCTTCTCTCTGTGCTCCCCTCACACTTGTTCTCCACAATTGAAGCCAACATGATATACCTAGTATCGACTTCAGTATTATTAACCCTCTCCTCTAAAACCACGCAATGTTCTTTAATACATTTTGACCAAAGTTCCAACCTTTCAGAATGACATGCAGAGTCCCACGGAATGACACAGAGTACTGCGGAATTCTGTCTACAGCTGTTTTGCTTTTTGTTTTGTTTTGTTTTGTTTTTCCTAACATAGCCCACTGTGTGCCATTGCTTTGTCAAGCTGCTCAGATTTCTTTGTCACACCCCCTCATTCCAGTCTATATCATACCTGGTTACACCACTCCTCTGCAGCTCTTCTACTCCTGCTTGTACTTCCTGGGAGACCTTCACTGTTCTGACCAGCTGAGAACATCTGGCCGTCTTTCATCACTCAACCCAAGGTTTGGCATTTTTATGAAAACTTCCTTAGTTCTTCCACATCCAAATAGAATTGACCTCTATCTACAGTTTATTTTCTATATTTTCATAATCTGTAATATTTTTGTGCACTTACTTATGTATTATCATGCCCATCTATGTCATAAACATCTAAAAAAAGAGAGAAAATTTGTTTTTGCATACTGAGCCCCTAGAAACAGTCCATTTAAAGACTGATATCAAAGTAATGAATAGGTTTTCTGATATGTTATTCCATTTATGTAGCTTTGCTTATTATATATTTGATTTGTATTTGATCAAAAAATCATAAAGTGGTCATAATATACATAAATGTAGAAATAAACATATTTGAAATACCCACTTTTTTTGTATATTCTCCCTTTCACTTTGTTTTGTCCTTCATTTCAAGCAGTTAGACCTTTTGTACTCAACACCTCAATAAGGCAGAAGGAAGACTTGCTCTACCTATTTTCTAACAGCATAATGCCCCTCAGTAAATGGAGAAATGCTATGTATACAATTAGTATGCAAAATATTTCCTTATTTATTTTGAGTGAGAGAGATAGAGAGCAGGGAAGGGACAGAGTCAGAGAGGAAGAGAGAGAATCTCAAGCAGGCTCTGTGCTGTCAGCCCAGAGCCTGACACAGGGCTTGATCCCACAAACCATGAGATCATGGTCTGAGCTGAAATCAAGAGTCTGACGCTTAACCACCTGAGCCACCCAGACGCCCCTACAATTAATATTGAAGAAGAGAATCTTCACTCTCACTCCAAATAGAAAATGTTCTTTTGGAAAAGAGGCAAGTTGGTGATGGCACATGATGAGGTCAGGATAGTAAATGGGTGGTTCCCTCACAGACAAAGAGAGCCTGAGCCTTGTTTTCCAGATAACACCATGGAAGTGGAGAGAAAAGGCAAGCCCTTAGATAGCCTTCCAGGGATTTCTGTACCTTATTTTTGAATGGAAATAGCAGCATGATACTTGTTCTTAGCAATATGGCATGGGGCTATAGGAGGCAGAGCCACAGGGTAAGGCAGAGAGGAATGAAAAGTCCCTTTGTGGAAACATATATGGATTGGTAAATGGGTGTGGACAAAACAATGGATCTAGCCCATACAGAATGGGGATACTGAGGACCTAATGAATCTCTCCAATGCCTTGTGCTATGTGAGATTTCCCAGAACTTAGCAGTAACTTGGAAAAAGAGGAAGGGTAGGTTATATCTTAAATAAAATTATGTTTCCACCACATTGGCAGAAATTTAGTTGTTATACAAAATAAACTTATAAAACAGAGATTCTTACTTATATAAATTTGAGACAGTCTATCCCCAGCCAACAAGTTGATTTATTTATAGTTGATTCTTTTACCAGTCATTTTAATAACAATACTTTTCATTGAATGCCATATCAATCACTCAGGTGACTGAGTCAGCCATTCATATTACCATGATTGACAGATTTTTAATCAGGTAACTTTTGCCAATTAAATATACATGCATATGCTTCACTACTTAGAACTTCTATGTTTACTGGTATTCAACTTCAATTAATTCTTGGCTTGATTTCAAATTCATCATATTTTAAGGAATTTAATCTGATTTTACAAGAAAAGTATTTAGAAAGTTCCACCAATTCTTCTGTCCCAACTGAGAATAACTGATTTGCACTTTTCTCAGGGAACATACTGCTTTTTTATATCTTATATTATAAAGATTTGTGGGGCATCTGGATGGCTCGGTTGGTTAAGTGTCCGACTCTTGATTTTGGCTCAGGTCGTGATTTCACGGTTCATGAGTTTGAGCTCCATGTCGGGCTTTGCGCTGACAGTGCAGAGCCTGCTTTGGATTCTTTCTCTCCCTCTCTCTCTGCTCTCCCTTGCTCATGCTCTCTCTCTCTCTCTCTCTCTCTCTCTCTCTCTCTCTTTCTCTCTCTCTCTCTCTCTCTCTCCCTCTCTCTCTCTCTCTCTAAATAAATCAACAGAAAAAATGAAGATTTTTGTGATTTTTTTGTTTTCTCTCTTGGTCTTGTAAGCACCTAGAGGGTCTATTTATTTTTGTGGGTTAAACATTTTTGTATCCTCTATGGAGTATAGTAGACTTGTTTAAAGGTAGAAGTGCTGAGCAAACATTTAGCGAATGAATGAGAAAATCAGTAAGTCACAATTATATTCTATAGAGCCAAAGTCACAAATACATTTTAGAACCCAAACATATTAGGATAGAAATGTGTTTCTATCATGCCTATAGCTACAGAAGATGTTAATACACAAACTAATTCCTTCTGAAATATTTCAAATCTAACTATTTTTAATAACAAAATGTCCTAATAAGTTACAAGTTCTCTTGAAAGTGACTTCTGTGCTATTTGTAATATTTAATGATATTTGTGGGGCTTTTTAGAAGTTACATATCACTTTGGAAGAATATTCAACTAGATAGTCATGCAATGAGCTAGATAATCCTCCCTGGGGAATGTTTTCTCTTTGTGTACATGGGAGTCTGAGCAATGTTCTCTTGAAGATTATCTTATACCATGAGATGAGGTACTGCATCAGGTACCAGCTGCAATCTCCACATGGTTTTCTGCTCTAGTTTCAGAAAAACACATTGAAATAGACACATCTGAACATGATAAATGCAGGGATCACTGTAGCAGAGTCCTGTGCTCTGTAGGAAAGGATGCAGACAGTCAGTCAGATGGAGAGTTTAAAAGGGCATCCTGGCTGCCTAAGCAATCTGAAAACCATCAAAAGTGATAAATCTAGTGATATTCCCAGGTCATGTTCCAACTTCACAGTTTGAGTATAACCAAAGTTCAATTTGTGATCCAATTTCTCCTCTACACACTATCAAAGTTTGGTTTCCTTCTTGACAATATCACTTTTTGTCAACTGAGGTTCTGTTCACCCACTCCTACCAAACATTGAGTTCTTGTTCTATTATTATTCATTGCCCAAAATGGAACTGTATTTATGTTGTATATAATCTAAATGTTCCATATTGTCTTGTTACAAATCTGTCCAATATTTATCATTCAGATTTGTCCATGCGTCTTGCCACTTATATATATTAACAGTGTCTGCCTTGGATTATATCTACCAGATGTCCCAACTAAATTGATGAAACATGACAGATGAAAAATATGACTTCTTTTGTATTATTAATATTTGGCAACAGATTGCTATCTCCTAAAAAATATTTTGTTGCCTCTTTCAATATTTTTTCAGTATCTGCTCTGTCCTGGGCCCAGTGATAGGCACTAGAAATGCATCTCACTGACTCATACTGAAAAACAATAAAAGGAAAAGTTCCCACTAATGACTCAGAATGGGAACATCTACAGTGACGGTAAAGAGGGCCTTCCAAGTTAAATGGCAGAAAGTCAGTGATGCCTGATTAACCTCTCTTCACATTCTCACTGAAACACAACACAAAATAAAAGGTTATGTGGAGAGATTTAAAAATACTGGAACTATTTTTTTTAATTTTTCAAATATCAATAGAATGTCCACCAACCAAAGTTCTGATGAAGGCTTCAGGCAAAACAGCAGGTGCACACGAAGAAAAAGCATGATGCTCAGCAGTATTGTAATCACTCACTCCCTACAGACCCAGACTTTTTGTAAGCAGAGAGAAATAAGTCACACCCTTATAATACCAAACCTAGTTTATAGAGCATTCAAAGCTGTTTAAATCCTTCTCCTAGCCACATAACCTCTTTTTATGCAATAATTCTTTCCTACTTCAATTTCTAGAAATGTGTTGTATTTGAAGGAGGAAAAAAGATGTATGTTAGTGCTTTATGTCTGCCAGTAGCTGTCAGGGGCTTCACCCTGCCAAGGCATAGGAACAATACAATCTGGCCATTGTAGCTTACCATTTATTATCTGGAGAAAAGACACTCTATAACGTCTTTCCATTCATTCAGAAATAGGTAATTTCTGGTACAAAATTAGCAGTTTATTCTCCTGCTTTTTTAAATACTATAGACAGTGAAACAAGATAACAAAACAAAATCTTGAGACTTGTAGATCAAAATATTAATAGTTGCTTTTCTTTTTCATTTCAGTATTTTCATCTGTCAAATTTTCTAAAATAAATTTGTATTATTCTTGCAGTCTTAAAAGACTCTCTAAAATAACTCGGTGAAATAATTTAAACTAGGTCAGTCTCATGCTTTCAACAGATACTAGGACAGCTGGGATCTTGCTCTATTGGATTTGATTCAAAGATGATGTAGAATTTTGTGTTCTACACAGGAATTGCCATATGAGTCAACAGACTATGTGACCTTGCTCAGACTTTAACTAGATAGGCTGGCTACACCAAGTGCTTGAAATGTCTGCCTCTGAGGAAACAGAGTGAAATTGGAATTAAACCAAAGGATTTACCAGAACACAGTGACTATTAGAGTAATTCTCAAGAAGCTGACAGCAAATACATTTCACAAAAATCTCATCTCTACCCAGAACAATAGGAAATAGAATACATCTTGGGAATGGTATCACTGATATGATATACTGTGAACATTTTCATTTCAATTTTAATTCAAGGTCTATATGAAATAGGAAAAATAAAGTCAGGTGTTCAGGTTGCTTGGCACAAGGGACAAATGAATTTGCATTTAAGTTTTTTTAACTTTTATTCATTTTTTGAGAGAGAGAGAGAGACAGATAGAGCATGAATGGAGGAGGGCAAGAGAGAGAGGGAGACACAGAATCCAAAGCAGGCTCTAGGATCTGAACTGACAGCACAGAGCCCCATGCAGGGCTCGAACCCACGGACTGAGAGATCATGATCTGAGCCTAAGTCGGACACTTAACTGACTGAGCCATCCAGGAGCCCCTATATTTAAGTTTTATAAGCAATAACAGAAAAGGAAAAATAATGCCAAAGACAATAATAATAGCAACTATAACAAAATAAGTGACAATGCTAATACAAAAGTTTGGGTGAATAGTTTTAAAAAGACTTCATTTTATTTAAGTTTCACAACTGTCCTAGCATATTGCTTTTGTCAATATTATAAATAGTCTAAGAGTACTCACCTTTTTCACAGCTTCCTTATTAATTGATATTTCATGGAGTTTACAGTAACAAACTGGCAAGGTACCTTGTCTACTTATCACCTTCCTCAGATGTATCCTTTTCCTTCTGGTTGGGCTAAACTACCTCACTCACTTTGGGTCTTGAAGTACTCAGTTCTTGGAAATTTAAAGCCCAGCCCATATTCGGAAAGTGTGAAGCAAGACCTTGACATATCGGAGGGGAATAAAAGATTTAAACTCTGGCTGTGTTCGGTGGGTCTGTCATGGATTGCATCTCTTTCCCTGGAAAGAAAAAAAAAAGATATAACCAAAGACTGTATTAATTTGTTCCTAGAGACTGAATGCACAAAATCCCTGAACTTTGCAAAAACCTATTGTTTTGCAAGTCTTACTGACACCTGGTGGCTAAATCTCAACAGATTTCGCAGTAACCAGTGATGAGCTGTTTTTGCAATAAAACATCTAGGATTTGCAACACACTTGACACTGAGGGAGCACTAAACACTTAACTCCAGTGTAAGCAGAGTAAGAAATTCAGAGTTAAAGCAAAATCTTGCAATTTATTCATGTTCAAAGACACTCATGGGTATTCATTTTTAAATTTTTACCCCTATTTCAAAAACTCAATTCATCTGCTGGAAGCTACTCTGTGGGGAAAATCTTCTGAGAGGTTGGAGGTGCAAACAAAATATCCAAGATGTATTTCTGATATTAAATAGATTTTGGTTGCTTTTTCTCTACATACAAAAGCACTAATAGAAGTACCAATATTTAAAAACCTTTCAGTATTATGTAGTAGGTCTGCTTTGTCCTCTTTTTTTTTTCTTCCAGATAATAAGCAACATAAAAAAAAATCATACAAATTCACAGCTCAGGGAAATTCTACACACTGAATTACTGAGAGACTGAGGCCTTCTCATGGCTGTAATTTTAACCCAGTGGTTCTCAAACTTTATGATGCTGGAAAAAAAAATCACTTTATCTTTAAACACACATTGACAGGATACACCCCTAGCATTTCTGGTTCAGATTCAGTAGACCTTGGGTGGAGATCAGGAATATGTAATTTTATCTTACTTTCAGACTTATATTCAGAAATCCCAGAAGGATCCATCTCTCATTCTTCAAATTCCTCTGGTCCTTCTCCCATTCTCAGTATCCCGATTGTCTCTGGAATCCCCACTTCCATATCTGTAGCCCACCTAGCATACATTCTACTTCTACCCATAATATCATCCTGATTTTCTCTTAGTGAATAACTTCTGCAGCCTCAGTCATGTTGAGCCAGTGTGATTTAGAAAAGCTTGACCCCATGTCTATTTGAGGGTTGGGCATGTGAGCCACACCTGGACAAGTATTCTGTTTCCCAGACCATAGGAATTGGTTCAATTGCTAGATGGTGTGCATTTAAGGGGAGACTTTTATTATGGGAATTACTGAGCAGGAATCAGTGTCGTTGTGGTCACTTGGCTGGAAGAATATAACCTTGAAGGTGCTGTTGGCCATACGTATTACTCTGTATGAAAAGTAAAATCACACACACTAAAACCTGGATTTGTTTGTGTCTGAAGCTAGTCAAGACACTAACTTTTTCTGTTCCATTTGTTCATAGATTCCCTTTGTTTTGTTTCCGTTATTTATAATGACAAATTCTGTAATCCTAGTTCCCTGGCATATGACTGCCTCACCTGTAAGCTCTTGTGTTTTTCCTTCCACATTTTCTGTGTTTGGGAAAATGGCAAGGGCAGACCCACTGTATAGAACAGGGCACATTACAGGGGATTTAGGGGGCTGAGGTGAGGGCAGGTTGGGTAGAACTGCGTTCCACATCAGCCCTCCTCCAACTCTAATGGGCCCCCACCTCCTCTGGCACCACCAGCAGGAGTTCACAGTTCTTTCTTCACAAGTGATATTTTAGAAATGTCCCGAGCTCGCTCTTGCCTCCAGTCCACTTGGGCATCTTCAGTTTGGACTTGAGGTTATAATAGGCATCTCTCACCTCTCAAACACCTCTCAAACACAGATCCAGTGCTGCCTGTTGAGAGGCAACTTCAGTGAGAAGCACCTGCTGGAGGGCAGATGCACAATGAATCCCATGATTTTAGCGAGAGCAATGGCACTGACGTCACTGCGCTCGTCCCACCAGACAGCATCATAGGCTTTGGCTTGAACTGCCGCCATAATGACGTTCACGTCCTAGTTCCCATTTCCCAGCATGTTCTGCTCGCGGCAGGGGGATCACTGTGGTGTTCAGAGACAACCTCTGGAGAATCTCTTGCAGCATTTCCTGGGCAAAGGCATTGCTGTCCTTGAAGATGTTACGGAAGGCATGCAAGGCACGAAGGTCCCTGTGCTGTGTTTTCACGGTAGATTTGGGGGGATGCTGCTTGGGGCAGCTCCAAAGATTCAGATTCAGATTGTCTCCTTTCCATGGCTCGTGTAACTCATGTTTTCACTTTTGTTTCCAGAGAGGGCTGAAAACCCCTGCCCTTTCCTCCGGAGGAAGAATGTAAGCTTCTCAGCCTTTTCAGGATTCCTGAGAACTACCTTATTTTCTGGCGTCCATGATTTATGCCTTGTCATGGGGAGAAAAGGCTGGAATCAAAAGGACACACAAAAAAATCAACTTCTCTTTTTAATAGAAAGATCACTATTGGATTGGTATGCTTTGCCACCAATGTCAAACTGCAGATTTAAAAAAAAAAAAAAATTAAAGAAAATCTGTGGGCTCCTGGGTGGCTCCAGTCATGATCTCATGGGTTGTGAGTTTGAACCTCACATTGGGCTCATTGCTGTCAGCACAGACCCTGCTTCGGATTCCACGTCCCCCTGTCTCTCTGCCCCTCATGTTCTCACTCTCCCTCCCTCTCTCTCAAAAATAAATAAACATGAAAAAAATTAAAATGCTTAAAAAATTAAAAAAATCATAGAAAATCTAAGACCTTGTTTCCCTTCTCCCACTCTGCCTTTCAAAAATATCACAATTTTCTTGCTGTATTTTCCTTTCTGCAAATGCCAACTAGGCCTCAAAGCTGGGGGACACAAAAGAATTGGTCACTTCACTCCTTTTCTGACATTTCTTTCCAAGCGCAATGCCACTGACTCAGGAGACAAGGCCTAGGTGGGAGTGGCTGGGCCACGGCTATAATATTATCACAGCGTTGCCCTCCTCATTATATACATAATAATGTAAAAGCTTCATGATTTGGCTTCAACTTCAATGCCTGTCACTACACCGATTTCTTAAATACTTTCCAGCCAACCTGGTACTTTTTCATTAGCTCTTCCTTCATCTAAATGGATTATTGTTATTGTTGCTGTTGTTGTTATTATTACTATTGTTGTTATTAATGCACTATTAATTTTGCCTGAAATGTACGTCACCTCGTTCTGCACATGGATAACTCCTAGACACCTTTCAGACAGCAGCTTAAATGCCATTTGAACAAGACCTTCTATAACCACCTCCCCTAAAAGTTGTTCTCCCTGTTAGTGTGTGTTACTGCATCCTATGCGTTTCCTTCATTGCATTTTGCACAGATTTCAACTATGGATTTATTCTTGCTTGTTTGTGTAATGTCATTCCAAGACAGAAAAAACTATGTGTACTTTGTCTAATACCAATAATAGATCCTCTAAAAATGGCACGTTGAACAGATTATAATTTTTTTTTAATAAGGGTAGTCCTGCACAACTCAATTAAAAGGAAAGATGAAATCCATTGTATTTAAGTTAGCTTTTACTCCAAAATAGCAAATCACCATTGTCTGGCACGTTAGCCTAAGGCTGCTTAACAGACCACTAAATTTTGGCAGCAGCATGCCAAATACATTTTAATTTTAGCAAAATTGTTAGAAATATTAGTCCGTTTAGTTATGCAGTTGTCAAAACTTTGCAAATGTCCTTCTGGTTAATGCTCTGTAGTTTCAAATGACTGCATATCTGCATGCTTATCCTGACTTTTCACACCTGCTTTGGGTAATAACCCCGGTGACATATGCAGACACAACCTTGTGCCTGGCTAAAGAACCAACTGACTCATCATCCTTCCTCTCCCTCAAGGCAGTGCTTCAAATGTTTTCCATCAGGGTCCTCCTTCCTTCAGTATTGTAAGAAACAATCTCATTCAAGAATAGTCTCTGTTGTCTGTCCTCTTTTTCTCAGTTCCATAAATCCAATCATTTGCTTGGTTTTGGATAAATCTGTTGTAAGCCCATGGAATACCGGCATCATAATTGATAAAGGTAAACTTCTTTTCAAATAATTAAAATAATGTTTCAATAATTTAAAAAATTCACTTTTGAAGTGAAATCATACATGAAAAACAAAACAAAACAAAAGACATGCTGTTGATTTTTAATGTCCATGTGAGGGCCTAGAAACTCACCTTACTTGCTTCAAATACAAGCTCTAAGGAAAATTGAAATGTTTTCATTATATGTGTTATTTATATATTTTATATTTATGGCTTGTACCACAACAGCATTTTATTTCAGTATTTCAGTATTCTGTATTTCACTTATACAGAATGCAGTTTGATTTTGTTTTCTCATTAAGTTCATTCTCTAACATTAATAGGTTTTGTATACTAGTACAGAAACATAGTTTTCTGTGGGAAAATGCATTCCAAATTATAAGCAATTAACGTATTAAGTCTTTTGTATTGCAAATCCCATATTTGAGGATTCTTTTGGGGGAAAGTGATAGGAAATCCAATCTAGTCTTCTCCATAAAGGAGCTGAAGATGAATCCAAGTATTAAGAACACATAATGGATTATTAAAGAGATTTAAATAATAGTTTGGGGAGGGGTTAATTTATCAACCATGTTTATTTATGTTTAGGCAGATATAGTACAACACTGAAGAGGAGATATGAGTAACCACACATGTATTGTTCCTGGCTGTAATAAAAAACTCTTAATGTATGTACAGAAGATATGTTTTGTAATGGTTTTCCGAGAGGTGCTCATTATCGTATTGTTTACAGATTTTTTTTTAGTTAATAGGTATTAAACTTCATAACATGATTTGGTATAGCTACCAATATCATGATACTATTTTATTTCTTCTTTAACTTGTTTTTGTAGTAAATTACATTAATAGATTTCCTTATCTCAACTAAGTTTTGAAGTCATTAGACTCCTTCATGAGTCTTTAATACAGTGATAGGTTGTACTTACTAATACTTTGAGTCTCTCACATCTTTGCTTAAATGTGAAAATGTTCTTTTTTTGCATTCTTTCTGTTGTTTGCTATCAGGGTTTTGCTCAACTGGTAGAATTTGTTGGAAGATCTAGAAAATTTAAAATGAGAACTGTAGCTTCCTTGAAAGGTTGGTAAAATTTACAGTTTCCATGTTACATTTACTTATCTTTTTCCTTGTGTTTCCCCCCAGCCTCATCTGTAAGTTCTTTCAGTGTAGAGACCAGGTCCTGTACCTCTGAACATCCAATACTTAGTGTCAGCTTTGCCACATAACAGATATTCTGTGAATTAATGTTCAGACATTAACAAAGTGGTGCAGTTGGAGAATTCTTTGGATCTAGCCAGGCATAAATAATGAAAGGAAGAGCTTTCTTTACACAATTCTCCAAACTGTAAGCTTTCTCCCAAACAATAAATAATCCCTCTACTTTAAGATAAATGAGCATAAGGAAAATTTTTTTCATCTAACAGTAATATTATCTGGATGATATTCCTTGAACTCATTGAAGTCCAATTTTACTTTCATTCAGTTTTCATGAATCTTGAATATCACAGGGTACAGCCACACAATAAACATTAAAATGTTAATTTTGCCTTTGAAGAAATGATAGACTTTAAAAGGAACATTAAAATAGAGAAGACAACCAAATTTTGCATACACAAAAAGGTGTTTTCAAAGGTCTGAAAATCTCTACCTGTGTTCTGCTCTTTCAAAATAAAGGGGCTGAGAAAGAGTAGGACTATAATGAATGCACAGGTATTTGTTATCCAGGTTTTGGAGATGAACCCTTAATGTTTTTTTTTTTCTTCTATTATTAACAGTTGAAAGCCTTAGCATACTTGAAAATAAAAGTGTACTTAACATTCAGAACAGCTCCTACCATATTCCTCTCTGAATTTTTCATCTCTATATTAAATGTGCTGAGCTCTCCCTCCTTGTAGACCACTTAAGCTCTTTTGTGAAATAGACTATGTCTTCTTTATTTCCTTAAATATCCCTAGCATAATGGTATTCATGAACTAAAACATTCTGTAAATGTATATGAATTTCTTTTTAAAAATTATAAAAAATGTGAATGTAAAACTATGACATTAAAGACCACATTAAACAGTATGTAAAAGATATACTAGAACCTAACAAATTATATAGAAAACATGATTGTGCACATTTTAAGTAATATATTGTTCTCTCTATAATGTAAATGTTCCTCATTGGCTTGTTTGTATGAGGCCAAATATCTCATTTATTATTGTCAAATATTTTCCTTCAAGCACTTAAATATTTCTTTTATAGATTTTTTTTCCTGAATCAGAAGTTCTGACAATTGGAATTACTAATTATAAAACCACAAGGAGTTCAAAGTTTAGATTTACTTAAATGGAAGAATTTTTCATGAAATGCTAAACATTAAAAAAATCCTTGAGGAAAAAATTATAAATTGCATTGGCATGACCAGCAGATTCTAGGTAAATGGACACAGATGGGAAGTTTCAGAACTTTACAAAACCCTTAAACAGACATTTTTCTTCCAGTCTTTTCTTTGGTGATTAAGATCCATTTTATAAAGATTGAAGTCAAGGAAATTATTCACATCTATGCTTAGTACTATTGAAGCATTAAGCTGACAACCTTTCTCACTGTATTTTTCCACATTATAAAGTGCCCCAAGCATTGTGGTAATTACCCCCTTGGAATATATAAATTGCCTTATATAAACTCTGACTATTGTTGCTGAGTTGGGCTTTAGGATTTTCTCTTGGGGCATTATAATAAGTTAAGCACCTATATTTGTCTTAAAATTCATTGTCCAACTACATAAGCCTCCAGTGTGACAAAACCCATTATTTTATGGCTCTTTTGTCTAATTCTAACAAAAATTAAGAAATTCATTTCAGCCTTTTCTACATAGAAGTAAATATTTTAGGAGAACACAACAGTTTTTATAGGTAAAGTGTCATGCCAAATGGAATGAACCTTCTTTCTGTAAATATTTTTTTAACTTTCTGTAGCTTAGTTTGGGGGTTATCTCAGTTATTTATTGGATGATTATTGTATGTCAGGCTAGGGATTGGCAGTAAACCAGGTTGTGAGTAATTAACTGGGTGTTGAAAGATAGGAGACAAATGTTTTGGTGAGGAAGGTAGGAGTGAGAGAGAAAATTAGGTTGAGTGCAGAGACCCAAGATGTACATTACTCAGGACATTCAGTTACTCCTTGCTCTCCTCTATCAGAAAGAATATACTGAGTGAGAATGGAAAATTGAGAGTAACAAAGTGTTCACTGTTACAGTGCACAAAGATGCACTCCTACTGAGAAGGATCTGATTAAATTAGGTTGCTTGAAATTTATTCAGTGGCAAAGTGTAGGGAAAATTCACTAGGAAATAAAAAGGAATAGGAATAGCTTGCAGAATTGAAAATGCTGGTTTAAATATTTCAATTGTTATTTCTCTGTAGTAATGGCATTCTGTAGCAAATGCCCTCGCTTACCAAAGTTGGACACCTAGAACTGGATTTAGGATTACATATTTGTTTTCTGAGATCTTGATAAATGTCATAAAAACTGAAACAGCAATTGCCATGTTTACTTCTTCCAAGTCACAGTGCCCAGATTCAGAAGGGTCTCAATCAATGCTTGAATAAATAGATGCATTAAAATCCTGTCTATGAGTTGTAGCATTTCTTTGAATTAAGAAAAAAAAATGAGAAGCAAAATGCTAGAAAATGCTGATGTAAATTGGAAATTAACATTTAAAAACTGTTTTTAGCTACCAAGCTAAATCTTCCAGCTGAATCATAGCAAAGTAGTGAAATCAGTTTGTGAAAACAGGGTTAGTAATCCAAGTATAGGCAGTCCAGTGGTGTGAATAGCAGTATTATGACTTTTTCCCTTTTTTCTTACTCACGTTTAGGAAACTGTGAGATTAGATTCTGGCATGCACAGGATTAATGGGAGAATGGGGTGGCCAAAGAACATGGCAGTCATTACTGAATTTGAGCAGTATGATAAAGTCTCACGCACCTTAGTAAATCCCAGAGCAGCACATGTCCTAATACTGAAAATGAAAAGTTAGTTGTAAAGCATTATCATGCCAGAGAGCTTTGTTAAGATGAGATTTTAAGAATCTTTAAATAGCTGATATTTAAAGAAATAACAGCATTATAATTGGGAGATACTTAATTCAGTTACGTATGTACTCTCCAGACAAATGAATTACTTTTTGAGAGAGAACCATAGTACATTTGGACGATAAAGTAAAATTAATTAACTCAGTGTCACAGTACACAGAGATTTCAAACACAAAAAGCCCGTTAGCTGAGCATGAGCCAGAAACTCAGTTTTCCAGACGTAGACCTGGATGATAGCTGTAATTCATGTCATTTTATGACATTTCATGGAACATTTGGTCATTATGACATTTATGATGCAATGAAATAGGCCATAAAATGCTGTAAATTGTTGGGAACAAAAGACATTCATATTTGTGATGGGCATTTGAGTTTCAATCAAGACTTTAGTACGTTAAATCAAAACTCAGAGTTGAATGTTAAAGTTTTACTTTAACATTGTAGTTCTTTCTTTTATTTTTTCTCCTTCCCCATCTCCTCTCAACGTTTCTTCCTTTCCACTCCCTTTCCCTCTCTCTCTCTTCTTTATTAAATCAGCTGAGTAGTACAGAAGGACTATAAGTAAAAACAGAGGGTTTTTTTCCTCTCATATTTACTATTTCAGTATTTCTAGAGAGTGAAAAACATCTATACATATTAGTCTATGTGAATGGGAATAGCAAATAAAGAAATTGCAGAATACACAATTATCAGTTCATTTGTATATGTCTTGTGCTCAAGTAAAAATGTGGAACATGCAGAATGCTTACTAGTAAATGATTACTATATTTTTCCTAAATCTTGTAATATCATTTCCTAAAAACTTATTTTAGCACCTACTGTAAGGTTTTTAAAATGTCAGAATTGACCTTGCTGAATTATGCATGAAATTAATACAAAAGTTTTTTTTTTCCCCAAGAAATAGATTTAAAATGCATATTCATTTTAGGAAGAGAAAGACAAATGTATGCCGGAGAGCATTTTTACTAACAAAGCTTGGCTATTCTTTTAGATCTTGTTGCTTGTTTAGGTTAGTATCTAGAAAGTCACCAGAGTATCATTTGAATATTAAACTTTGATAGAAGATTCATTACGACCGAAGTATTCCAAAAATGTCGTCACCCACAATGCTCAATCAATGTAGAAGTGCCTAGCTGCAAAAATATGTGAATGCAAATAAGAGTACTACTGTTATTACCAAGATTACAACATTCTGGGCTGCCTGGGTGGCTCAATAAGTTAAGCATCTGACTTTTGATCTCAGCTCAGGTCTTGATCTTAGGGCTGTGCATTCATGCCCTATTTTTGACTCTGCACTGGACATAAAGCCTACTTAAAACACACACACACACACACACACACACACACACACACACACATTCCAAACTTGCAATTTTATGGCTGGTTCACAAATAAAAGATGAATTCCCTTACCTAGTGCATATAAACTACTGTACTTTCCAATTATCTACTTGCAAACTCACCTTTTACCATTGGGTGAAAGATAAAGACAGTTATTTGAATATTCCAATATTACAGAAAAAACAGTTGAAAATATTATTTAAAATTTTTTCCAATGTTATTTTGTAGGGTGTAGAAAAATATAGTGATGCATAATTAAGCTCAGTAACATGAAAATACTATTAATAAAAAGTTATTATACTAGTAGAATTACTCTCCTTCAATGTATTTGAACCACATTATTTTATCCACTGTTTCTCATTTAATCTTGTATGGGGTTTGTGGTCGAAGACCAGAGTAAATCACAGAATGGAAAGGCAAATGGGTTTGTTAGGAAAGATAAGTTTTATTGTTTTAATTTAAAAAAGAAAGTCTGTGCCATGAGGAAAAGTAGATTAAATTTACAAGGATATCCTCTCCCTTACTGACTGTATCACCCTCAATGGAGCTATATCATTCTTAAACACTCTCAGATTCACTTTCACCTAACATTGATAAGCTTCATATGCCTGCACTCTGCTAAATGTCTGCAAGTGCAAGAACTTGGTGTAGTCCTCAAGAAAACTTTCTGAGGACTGTATAACTCCATTTTATAACTGGTAAAACAGACTTGAGAATCTTGCTCAAGGTCACATGGAGATTGTTTCGAGATAGGGCTTTGAATCCACATCTTCCTAGAATCTAGCACCCAGTCCCATGAATAAAGTCAGGTCTATATTTTCTTTCCCAACCTGTGTTATCTTTTATTTCCTTTTCTTGCCATATTGAATTAGCAAGCACTTCTTGTACAATATCCAAAAGGAGTGATTCGGGAAGGCATCCTTGCCTTATACCTGATTGTAGTGGGAAAATTTTGAAGTTCTCACCATTAAGAATGATGTTTTCTGTAGATTGTAGCTAGGCTGTATTACATTAAGAATGTTCCTTTATCAAATTAAGAATTTTCCCCTTTATTCCTAGTTTACTGAGCTCTTAATTGGTGTTGGATTTTGTCAAATGTATAAAATGAACATAGCTTCTCCTGTTTTCTGTTTGATTTGTGTTAGCATGGTATAATTTTCTCCATGCATTTACTTTTAATATATGCAGTATGTATGTATATATATAATATATACTCAATATATTCAATATATATAATATACTTTTAATATATATGTATTTTTTAAGTTTATTTATTTATTTATTTAGAGAGAGAAGGAAGGGGGAGGCAGAGAGAGAGGGACAGAGAAAATACCAAGCAGGCTGTATGCTGCCAGCACAGAGCCTGACATGGAGTTCTATCTAACAAACCAAGAGATCATGACCTGAGCTGAAATCAAGAGTTGGATGCTTAAAACTGAGCCACCCAGGCACTATATATATATATATATATATATGTGTGTGTGTGTGTGTGTGTGTGTGTGTGTGTGTGTGTGTTTTACAATGTGTTTTTTCTTATGACAGCAAATAGTTGGGTCATGTTTTTCTTTTGTTTTGTTTTGTTTATTTTTATTTACTCAGTCTCTCAGTCTCTGTCTTTTAATTGGTGCATTTAGACTATTGATATTCAAAGCGACTATTTATATAGTTGTGTTAATACCTGCTCTATTTGTTACTGTATTCTATTTCTTGCCCTTGTTCTTTGTTTCTGTTTTTGTCTTCAACTCTTTTTCTGCCTTTTTTGTTTGTTTGTGTGTGTGTGTGTGTGTGTGTGTGTGTGTTTCTTTTCAGAGAGAGAAAGAGAGAGTGAGCAGGGGAGAAGCAGAGAGAGAAAGGAAGAGAGAGAATTCCAAGAATTCCAGTCTGCTGACTGCACAGAGCCCAGTGTGGGGCTCAGTATCATGAATCATGAGATCATGACCTGAGCCAAAACCAAAGTTGGATGCTTAACCAACTGAGCCATCAAGTTGCCCCATCAAGTTTTATCGTTTGATTTTTGGAAATCTTTATGTGTTCCAGATGTAAGTCCTTTGTCAGAAACATGTTTTGTAGATATTTTCTCCAGCTCTGTGGTTGATCTCTTTTTTCTCTCAATTCTTTCATGAAACAAAAGGTCTTAATTTGATGAAGTCTAATTTGTCAATTTTTCTTTTGTGATATGTTCTCAGTTTCCTGCAAGACTAACTCTGAGACTAATCTCCTGAGAGACTAACTTTGACTAACCCAAGATCATAAATATTTTCACCTATGATTTCTTCTAAACTTTAATAGTTTTACACTTTACATTTAGTTCTACATTCATTTTGACTCAACTTTCATAAAAGATGTAAGGTATATGTTGATGTCCTCTTTTTTTTTTTTTTTTGGCACACAGTTGTCTAATTGTTTACTACCATTTATCAAAAAGACTATTATTTTTCCATTGAATTGCCTTTGCACCTTTGTCAGAAATCAGTCATTTTTTGGGTTTCCTTCTGGACTATTTGTTTTATTCCATTGATTATGATTCTATACTTTAACCAATAACTTGATCACTGCAGCTTTGATTGCTGTAACTTTGTTCTAAATCTTGAAATCAGGTAATGTGGGCTTTCTAAATTTATTCTGAGGAGGAAAGAACATGGAGGATGGCTTTCAGTTTTAGGGGTCAGCTCTGGAGGTAGCATACCTTACATCATTGTCAAAAATCAGACACATGGCCAAACCTAACTGCAAGAGATGCTGATAAATACAGGTTAGCCGTATGCAAAAGAGGAAGAATAAACAAGTTTGGTAAAGTCTGCTGGTTTCTTCAACAGAAATCAACTCTATCTTTCCAATCTCATCTTTCATTTTCCTTGGAAAATTACTAAAAAGTGGTATGCCCCTAAGTCTTAAGATTATGGTTTCTTCTGTTTCTTCTGCTGTATTTCTACTTCTCAAAAATCCTACCTGTCACTCACAGATGGCCTCAGATGCTACCTACTAAATGAAACATTTCTGGATTCCTAATGATATGTATGATGTCTCCTTTCTCTGGACCTCCATAATACTTTATATTAATGATGTTCTGTTTATAAATTTTATTTTCTTTACAATTATTTATATACTCTTCACTAGGTTTATATTTTTTGAATAGTATGGCTATAGTTTATAAATATGTTTTATTCCTTGTTGTATTCCTAACACAAGAACTCAGTAAACATATGTTTTATTGTTAATGGTTCAGCCAAATGGCCCTAACATTTCTAGTGAATTAAATTGAAGTCCTCATCGGGCCAAAGCTCAAATGAAAGAGCATCAGAATTCATATGGCATTTTGTCACTATGAAATGCTTCTATAAGGGTCAAAATATTTCTCTCTAGATTATAACCCCTAAATCTGTCAGAGGTTAGGGGAGGTGGCTAGAGAACACAAGGGCAGGGAACTGATTTCTAAAACCTATACTTCTGGTCATCTTTGTGGCTATGATTCTTAAAATATCATCAGTTTGTCATTGCCAAGGGAAGGAAAGCAATTCATACCTCTATTACCTCCTATTCCTTTTGTCCACCCTAGCCCAGGTGGGTTTTTCAAAGGCAGTTGGAAGAGGAGAAGGAACAAGAAGGAAACAATGAAATAAGGAAAATAACCCTGAATGTAAGGGGATTTGAAATATTCTGTGACCTACAGAAGTCAAGTGAATGTCAGAGTAATAATAGAGAGAAGCATTTTCTGGCTACAAACTTCATTAATTAAATTAAGAAGTGCAATTCCATTAATTAATTTAGCCTACAATATTCTAAGAGAACCACTGGGAATTCTCAGCATTTTTGTATCTCATTTCTGTTGTAGATGATCCCTGTCAACTCTTATTTCCTCCAAGTACCATGTGGACCATGGTTTATATTTCTACTACAGGCAGATGTTGCACTTAAACAGTGTTACTCATGAAATAGCCAAATACAAGTATATATGTTTCATCAATATTATATTTATTCCTCTGTATCTAAAATATTGGTGCATTTGTTAATATGTACACATAATTTGTTGATGACGTTTTTGTCTTTTCATCCCAAATATTTCATATCTCTCTAAATGTTATCACCCAGCTTGTAAAACCAGAAATCTAAAATCATCTATATCACTCAAACTTTAAATTAGTCAACAAATCCAATTGATTGTATCTTCTACAGATTAGTCTTTCTCTCTATCTAGCCATCATTGCTCTATTCAGATATCTTTATCTTATTGTCTAGGTTACAATAATAGCTTCATAACCTATCTCTTTTCTCTAATCAGTTAGTGACATTGCATCCATTGTTAATGAATGTCATCAACTCATTGCCTTCCTTAAAGTTTCTTCAGAGAACTTGTAGGATACAATTTCAATTTCCTAGTAAGAATGGCCTTCAAAATTTTCCCTGGGCCTAATTAACCATTGCTGGGGGCGATGGGTGGGGGGGAGCATTTATTTATTTTTAACCTGGATCCACAGATAATTTCAGAAAAATAACAAATGTTATATTTATGTGCGATTTTCTTGTGAGGGCAGTATAATTATTTTTCATTATTTATTCAAACTTATACATGACCTCTCAAAATTTAGTCTATTGTTCTATAATTTTATCTCTAACTTTCCTTCATAATTTTATGACTCAGCATATTTTCCCATACTGTTACAGCTTCCAGGTGCCTTTCCTTTCCCCCTCGATGTTTTAACCATACTTTCCCTGTGCAAAAAAATAAAAAATAAACCCATAAAACAAAATAACTTTTTAACTACTATATAATCTTCAACCCATAGTTCAACCACATCATGCTTCTTTTCAGCTCTTTTCTCCACTCTAACATATTTAACAACTTCTATGAGCTACTACTATATTTTTTATATATGCCTTATGGTAAGCTGCTTCTTTTCTTAAAAATTTTTTTGGGGCGCCTGGGTGGCTCAGTCGTTTGAGCAGCCGACTTCGGCTCAGGTCATGATCTCGAGGTCCGTGAGTTCGAGCCCCGCGTCGGGCTCTGTGCTGACAGCTCAGAGCCTGGAGCCTGTTTCAGATTCTGTGTCTCCCTCTCTCTGACCCTCCCCCGTTCATGCTCTGTCTCTCTCTGTCTCAAAAATAAAAAAAATAAATAAATAAAAATAAATAAATAAATAAATAAATAAATAAATAAATAAAATAAAATAAAAAAAAAATTTTTAACTTTTATTTATTTCTGATAGAGAGGGGGGGTGGGGAAGGGGAGAAAGCCAGAAAGAAGAAGACAGAGGGTCTAAAGCAGGCTCTGCACAGTGAGCACAGAGCCCAACACAGGGCTCAAACTCATGAACAGTGAATTCCTGACCTGAGCTGAAATCAAGAGTCAACCACTTAACCAACTGAGCCACTCAGGCACCCCTGGTAGGCTGCTTCTAAAATGGCTCCCAGTGAGTCCTAGTATTCAAATCCTTGTATACCCTTTTCCCTTTGAATGCTATCCACACCTAATTATTTCCTTCTATTGAATAGAATACAGCCAAAGGGATGAAATGGCACATCCAAAATTAGGTTAAAAAAATCTAGTTTCCATCTTACTTGGCCTCTCTTGTTTTCTCTAATGAAGAAAACTGCCATGTTGTGAAATACTATGTGAAGAAGCTCTTGTGGCAAAGATCCAAGGCAAGCTTCTGGCCAACAACTCATGAGGAGCCAACAACCAGAGAGGAACTGAATCCTGCCAACAACCACGTGAGTGAGTCTGGAGGTGGTTTCACCTCCAGCTGAGCCTAGAGATGACTGTGGCTCCAGCTGACACTTGATTGTCAATATTGCCAATATTAGGGGACCCAGGAAAACCATTCTCAGATTACTGACCCACAGCAACTTTGAGACAATTAAATGTTGCTTTAAGCCACTAAATGTTGAGGTAATTTATTATTAAACAATAGGTCAGTGATACACAGCATTATCATTATTATTATTATTATTATTATTTTGCTTGTCACAGGGAATATGGATTAGATGAAATAAGGTAAGTTTTGGAACTAAATCACACTGAGTTCAAATTCTACTTCTGCCACATTGTCAACAATGGATTGGACAAGTTACAATAACAGTTTCCTTATTGATTAATTTTGATACCTGTGTTTCATGATTGTTGTGAGAACTATCACAAATAATAGAGTCTCTACTGATGCTTTGTTATTGTTTATTGTATTATTTGTCTACAGAAGTGACTCTTCTGCTTCTGTATATGATTCTCAAAGGCAAGGATAATGTTTTCATCCACTTCTGTATCACAGTATTTGACATATAGTATTCAATAATAAATGTTGAATTTAAAATTAATTAAGTAATGAAAATTACATGTATTATATTTACTCCTTCTCTTAAAAGCAAGTATTTAGAAACATTCAGTGCTTTGGATTCTTATTTATTTAATAGGCATTCATGAAGCAAAACCTGGAATCTATTCCTTCATATAAAAGTTGAAAGTTTTAATTTTGCAATGCAGCTATTCTATTTCCTTCATCTTTCAAGCAACCATAGGATTTATGTTAGTTTTAATGTTAACATATGCTCATTATTAATTACTTAATGCAACTACAATCAATAGTGAAAACAAAACCTTCAAAGTATGCTCATGAAAGTAAAGCACAGCCAAAGTATCGTCCATTATTGGAACAAATCTGTTGTTCTCTTTAATCCCTCTCTCCCCTAGAGTTCACCACTTCTTGAAATAAAATAAATAATACTGTGGAGCACACTACTTTGTAATTCCCAAGAATGTTTTTTTTATTTTTTTAGTGTATGTGAATTAAACGCAGATTTTTATGTAAAAGCTATGTTTTTTTTTTGTTTTTGTTTTACTATTTACCTCTCTTCTATATTTTATCTCTTTACATTTTTAAAGGATAAGCTTCCAGCTCTTACCCTCACCTGTGTTTATTCTTTTTTTGTTGTTGTATATTTATTTATTTGGAGAGAGAAAGAGAGAGAGAGAGAGAGAGTAGGGGAGGGGCAGAGAGAGAAAATCCTAAGCAGGCTCCATGCTGTCTGCACAGAGCCCGAGGATGGGCTCAAACTCACAAACCAGGAGATCATGACCTGAGCTGAAATCAAGAGTCAGACGCTTAACTGACTGAGCCACACAAGTGCCCTCACCTGTGTTTATTCTTAAGTACCAAATTCCCTTCCATGCAGATATGCTTTGTCACAATCCCCGCTAGATTTTAAGTATTCTGTGAGCAAATCAGCTGCATATAGTCACCTGCATTTTGCTCTAGATTCCAACACTTGTAGACTAATAAGGAAGTCACCAAAACGGTTCTCCTACATGAACATTTCTCTTCCAGTACTGAATCACTCATATCGGCCTAAAAATTATGCTGCTGTATTTCCCTTCCTAAAAAGATGTCTCTCAACCTCACTGTACTGCCCTCTCCAACTAGCATTTCATTGATTGTCTTCCCTTAACCACAATACACATCGAAAGACCTTTCTATGTTAATGTCTTCCATTCTCTTTCCTCTATTTCTCTCTTGTAAACATTTGAATTAGGCTCTCACCCTACAGCTTCACAGAAATTACTCTTGCCCAAAAACAGTGATCTCCACATTGCTATTTCAACGTCAATCCTCAACCCTAGTTTTATTTCAAGTATCACAGTCAGTTAAAAATTGGACATGGTAAAAAAAAATTGGAAATGGTAGATCAAACTCCATATCTACTTTGTCCTTCTTGAGATATTTTCTTCATTTGACTTTCTGGATGCAAGCATTTCCTGGTATCTGTGTTCCATGTAACTGCCCCTCTCAATCTGTTTTAGTTTCTTCTTATTTTCCAAATATCTTAATCTAGGAATTCCCTAGAGCCCCATTCTTAGAGTTCATTTTTCTCTATATCTACACTGTCCAATGGAAATATGAACCACCAAAGAAATAAGTGAAATTAATTTTAATATATTTACTCAAATGTCTCTAGATATTATCTAATATTTAACTATATAGAAGTTTTAGTGAAATATTGTACATTCTCTTTTGCACACTAAGTTTTTGAAATCTGATGTATATTTCACACTTACAGCACATCTCAATTGATGGTAGCTATATTTCAAATGCTCAATAGCCATATATGGTTGTGGCTACCACATTAGACAGTACAGGTCTATATCTCTACTCCATTGATGTTTCCTTCTTGTTTCATAGTGCTAAATATCATCTATATGATGATGAGTTCCAAATTTGTATTACAAGGGAAGATCTCTCCTTGAAAGTTCACACTTTTAGGCACAATGACCTACATGAAATATCCTCTTGAATCCCCAATACTCATCTCAGGCTTAACACACACATCCAAAAACAAAAAAACAAACACACCTTCATCTTGTATTTTTTCCCATCTCAGTTAATAGCAACAGTAATGATTCCAAACATACAACCCCAAAATCTTGAGTCATTCTTGATTTGCTTTTGCTAACACAGTCCACGTTTAATCTTGTTGGCTTTACATTCAAAATATTTCCCAGCATCTGAACACTTCTCACCAACCCAAGTTCGGACACTATCATTTCTTGCTGGTACTGATGTTCTAGCTTGCCAATTAATCTCCCTGCCTCTTTATTATTTATTTCCAAACATAGCAACCAAGGTGATCCTGTTAAGATATAGCAGGTGATATCATTCTGCTACTCAAAACTCTCCAATGGCATACAATGTCGCTCATGATAAAATGTCTTAGACCTGGATGGTTATTACTTCTTTACCTGTCTCTTGTTGCTCTTTCCCTATTTCTTTCTGCTCCAGGAATATGAGCATCCTTGTTGCACTCACACAGCAAGACTACTATTTGCCCTTTGTTTTGCCTACAAAGTTTTTTTTTTCCCCATATACTCATGCTGTTGGCTTTCTCTTTTAAGTTTTCATCTATATCCTTTTAGTTACCCTCCAATTAGCATTTTTATCCTTTTTCTTCACTTTATTTTTCTCCATATAAGTTATCTCTATCTAACATACTATATATTTCCTTAATTATTTTATTGTTGGTCTTTTCCACAAGAATGTAATCTTCATGAAGGTAAGTATTTATATCTATTTTATGAACCACTGGATACACATCACTGGAAAGATTACCATGTATAGAGAAGGTTCAGCAATATCTATCAAAGAAATATATGAATTAATTGATTGATTAATATAATAAAACATCAGAATGTTTTAATGACTTTGGCAAACAAGTTGTTAAAGAAACAAGTAAATCTAGTGAAAGACACAATCTATATTTTCTTGTAAATAATTTTTAATTGTGGTATTATTGTGTTCCCCATTACTTGAAGCATCCATCATGAAAGGTAAAACCTGTCTAGTTAGTGTGAAATTAGGCTCTTCTCCCATAGAGAAGAATAAGGAAAGGGAAGTAGGAAATAGACCTCTTTTATTCCTCTAGTATTTGTAGAACAACTAAAAATTGGAATAATAACTGTTGCTAACTACTGCTTTTCATTTCCAAAGCTATTGTTATAATATAATATTTGCATATAATTGACCTCCAAAACTGTGAACAGATAATAATTATATTCCAAAGAAAAAGCCATCACTCAACCACTCCTTCTACCCATTTTGTATAGAATAAAAAATAGGCCTGAAACTATAGGCCTTGGCATATTCCTCAAATGATAATTGTCCCATCAAAAGTTATCAATGTATCTCCATCAAGTACTATCTCAGATAGAAGTTAAATTCACACAATTCCTCTTAGTGCATTTACTGGTGTCTGGAATTTGGACATAGTCCAAAGATTTTGATTTTTTTTTTTGTTATTTTTCTTCCTTTAATTTTCATATGAGCTATACTCATTTTTTATTCAGCTAGGTCCTGAGAAAAATTCCTTTTCGTTTTTGTACTTAACTATATTTTAGAAGCTCTGGAAATGTTTGAAGCACATGTAATTACAGAGGGAAAACATTAAGTATCATTTTGGGGGAAATATGCACTGTTTCTAATACTCTGTGGAGCCTCTGGTCTTTCTCTTGAGCCTAACATGGTTTTAAAAAAAGTTTTCTGTTTATTTCATGTTATATGTGAGACTGGGAGGTGATACGGTATAAGGAATGAAAGCACAGACTCAATATAGCATGGCTGGATTCACATCCTGACTCTGGCCCTTACTAGATGTGTGACTGTGCACAAGTTACTTAACCTCTAATTTTCCTCATATACAAAATAGTACTAACAATATCTCTTATATAGCATTATTATATACAATTACATTACATAAATTAGAATTACATTAATGTATAAAAACCTGGAACAATGCCTAGAATATATGTAATACCTAATCAATAGATGTTAGCTATTACTAATAAAATGCAAACTTTATTCACATAAAAGAAGCACTATAAACTTACAATCTGCTGAAAATACAGAATGTTCTCTGGAAAACTAGTCAATTAGATGACTTAATTCAGGATGTAAAAAGAAAAGGAAGTTTTAAAAATATTATCACATTTGTCTCTTATTAAGGAATTCTTCTGAAGTAGCACAGGCATAATTATGCAATGGAGCATGCAAATTAAATCCAAATTACCTATTATACAATTTAAATTTTCCATTAATCTATGTATTCATACATACAATTTATTCCTCAACAATTGTTTATTGAGGGTCAAGGGGCACAGTGGTTCAGTCTGTCAAGCATCTGACTCTTGATCTTGGCTCAGGTCATATCTCAGAGTTATGAGATTGAACCCCACATCAGGCTCTGTGCTGACAGTGTGGAACCTGCTTGGGATTCTCTCTCTTTCTCCCTCTCTCTTCCCCTCCCTCACTCTCTCTCTCTATTTCTCAAAATAAATAAACTTTAAAAAAATAAATGAACAAACAAATTGTTTATTGAGGGTCTACAATATTAGATTCTAACAATACAATGACCAAAATATGGCTCCTACATTCAAAGTGTTCATAGTCCAGAAAGACATAGATAAATAAATAATCACCAAACCAAACAAATAAAAATGGTTAGGGAATACTGCAATCGAAATAAATACAGGGTGCTATGAAGATACAAGTCAAGGACCATATTAAGTATTCAGAATGAGGAGCTTTAAGAGAAGACTTCCTAGAGAAGTGACATCTAAACCGACTCTTGAAAAATGAGTAAGAATTAGCCACGAGAAGGAGGATGAGAAGTGGAAACACCTTCTCATTAGATGGGATAGCATGTGCAAATTCCAAGATCTAGAAGGAACATGGAACATTTACAAAACTGAAAATAATTCCAAAACAATTATTGCTTAGAGTGACACCAGTAGAACAAGGCAAGAAACGGGTCTTAGAAGATCTGAAAAGTTCAGATGATTGGATTTCTTTAAAATGAGGATAGCATCATAGATTTGATGTTTATCCTGAGTATCATTCAGAAGCATAAACAAATTAGATTTTCAGTTTAGAAAGGGCATACTGACCAAAATGAAGAAAAGAAACTGGTGGGGAGTGACAGAGAACCTTAGAGACCAGTGAGAAAACTACTGTAGACAACTAAGTGAGAGATAATGAAGGAGACTGGCTCATGAGTATTTTAAGAGGTCAGTTCACTGTGAGCCCAGATATGCAAACCAGAAAGCTCAAATTCCTCCTGGCACTTTCATCTTCCACCTTCCTACCCCATATCCAAGTCATCAATAGGCCTTGTCAATTTTTCTTCCTGCTCTGGACTGAATTGTGCCCTCTCCTCCCCAAATTCATATGTTGGAGTCCTAACCCCAATGTGACGGTATGGGATATGAGGCTTTTGTGAAGTGACTAGGGTTGGATGAGGTAGTGGTAATAGAACCCTCATAATGGGATTAGTGCCTTTATAAGAAAGCACACCAGAAATCTTGCTGCCTCTCCCTCCTGTCTTTGCAAACACAAAGAAGAAATCATGTAAGAACACGGTGAGATGGCTGCCACCTACACGCCAAAGAATAGAGGTATTAGAATGAAGTCTACTTTGCCAGCACATTGATGTTGGACTTCTTGGGCTCTAGGACTTCACAAAATACATTTCTGTTGTTTAAGCCATCCAGTCTATGGTATTTTGTTATGGCAGCCCAAGCAGACTAAGTCACTATCTGAATATCTATTAAGTCTCTGTGTTTTGCTCCATTTCACAGTGATATCACTCTGGTCCCTTACCATTTTCTCTTCTGTGGAAAACTGATACAGTCTTCTAACTAGCATCTAGATTTTGGTTCCTCTGTAACCTGCTCTCCTCACTGCAGACAAATGAGTCCTTTTGAAGTGTAAATCTAATCATGTCACAATTCCCCCTTAAAATGCTTCAAAAGCTCCCTGTCTGCTAAAATGAAAATAAAATTCATTTAACAAGACTTACTAGGCCTTACTCATTCTGACTCTACATATACTGCCAAGTTTTTGGCACACTACCCTACTGGCTTACAGGCTCTGTCCCAACAATATTTCTTCTTGCCATGGGCCTTTTGCTAATCCTGTGCCCCTTCTTTCCTTTCCACCTGATAAATCTTTACCTTTGTTTTGCATCTCAGCCCAATCTTCATTTAGGGTATCTTTCTCTGACATTCTGAAGTGAAGTTGTGCTATTATAGTGCTATGTCCCTACCATTCATAATACTCATCATACTTGTAACATTTTAGATATTTGCATGGTTACAGGACTAATGTTTGTGATTTGTGTCCAACACCAGAATCTTAGTGCTATTAGGGATGTGAATTACACCTATTCTTTCTCCCCATGGTTGACCCAGTGCTTAGCACAGTGCCTGATATACTATTGGTGTTCAATAAGTATTTTTTTAAATGACTAGATGCCAAAGCTTGGTGTTTGCAGGAAGAGGAAAGGTCAAATATGATGATAAGATTTTCGATTTGGGATAGATATTAGGATAATTATGTATGTCAGGGTGTGATTAATCTTGCAACATGATGTAGCTGATCTACCTTTAGACATCTACTATGGACTAAATTGTGTCTCCCTCCAAATTCATATGTTGAAGCCTTAGCCCTCACAGTGGTGGTGTTTGGAGATGGACTTTTCTGTAGTAATTAAGGATATAGGAGATCATGAAGGTGGTACACTTATGATGGGATTAGTGCTTTTATATGAAGATACAACAAAGAACCTGTCCTCTCTCTCTGTCCTGCCATGTAAGGACACAGTGAGAAGGCAGCCATCTGCAAGCCAGGAAGAGAGCTCTCACCAGAGCCTAACCAGTCCTGATCTTGGACTTCCCAGCAACAGAACTATGAAAAATAAGTGTCTTTTGTTTAAGTCACCCAGTTTTTGGTATTTTGCTATGGCAGCCTGAACTGACCAATATAGCATCCAAGTGAAGATACCCAGTAAACATTTGGATACGTAGCCTGATGCTTAGAAGACAGACATAATTAGAAATGTTTTCCAAACAAAAAAGGAAATCTTCAGTATACAAATTATAATGGAAAACAGTAAAAAAGGTAATATTGCTTTCCTAGTATGCATATAGAATGAGAACAAAATACATTTAGAGAGAAACTTGAGTTTCACTAATAAATCCATATTTAAGAATATGTAAAAATGTGATGGTCCTGCATAGAAGACTAAGGAAGAGGTTCCAAAGAGGAGGAGTTATGGAAGCCAAAAAAATAATTTCTAAAAGGAAGCTGTGTCAGTATCAGCTACTGAAAGGATAAGTCACAGAAAGATTGAAAATTGTAGTTGAGGGAAGTGAGAAAGTGATCTGAATAGATACCCAGAGAAATTACTCAGGAATGTTGAAAGTTGAATTCATATTTTTTACACCAAATCCATGATGATAGTAGTCTAATTGATTATTAGAGTTTCGTTAGATGTGCTTGACAAAAAGACAGGAGTGAGGTAGGGAGATGGTGAAGACGTTTCCAAGATACAGACCATAGTATCTAACACAGAATATGAATGTGGGCAAAGACGAGAAGAGCTTGATGCATCAGGAGAATTGGAGGGATAATTTGACTGAGGAGCCTCAAAGAATTTGCAGTATAGATATAGCAGGAACAGAGAAAAGCAAGCAAGCAAGAAGAAAAAAAAGTTTGGTCACAGAATGGAAATCTTGAATTTAATATTTCAGAAGTGAAGCAGTTTCGGGTTGTGACAAGTACCAGGGTATGATGAAAAGAGAGTGTAACTGAGGACTAGTATAATCTTGTTGAAAATGAAAAAGTCATAAAATGGTTTTGGGGTGGATCATCTATACTGAGTTGAGTAATGTCCCCCCAAAATTCATTTCTATCTGGTGCCTATGAATGTAACCTTATTTGGAAATAGGATCTTTGCAGATATAGTCAAGTTAAGATAAAGCTGTATTGGATTAGAGTGGGCCCTACATCCAGAATGACTGGTGTCTTTATACAAAAAAAAGAAAAAGACACAAATTTGCACATGAAGACACAGACATGGGAAAAGGCATGTGAAGATGGATCAGTCATAGTGATGCCAAGTCCTCGTGCCAAAGACTGCTGGAAGCCACGAGATCCTAGCAGAGATGAAGAAGGATTCTTCCCACGAATCTCTGATGGAGCATAGCTCTCCTGACTCTTTGATTTTTGACTTCTAGACTCCAGGACTGTGAGAGACTATGGTTCTATTGTTTTAAGCCACTCAGTTTGTGGAATTTGCTATGGCACTCCTAGGAAACAGATACACAACCTATACAGATATAAACGTTACTCAATACAATGGCAGGATTGAGATGGAGAAGAGAATTGTGAGTTTGACTCAAAGCTGAGGACTGCTGATCAGTAGCATAAATATAGACTAATGCTTAGACCTTGGTGATTTACTAAAGAAACTAAGGTTGGAGAAGTTGGACATGGGTTTTCAAAATAACTAATCCCATCAACACATAGGTTGGGAGTCTCTAAAAATTCACTGAGGAATTCATCATGGCTTGACATGATGAATTATTCTAACCTGTTCTAACATTCACAACATGAATATTGTTCTAAAAAAACCTTCACCCAATGCAGCAGGACAGTGATAATACTCATTTCCCCCCAAATTCTGCTTCTTTTTAAGGAAAATCAAGCTAAGATGATTGGAAGAAGTCCTCTACCTCTCTGAAAAAATTCATGTTCACTAAAATTGATTTGGGAAAGGCACAATCTATATTAAATTTGATGTGCAGATTAAATCTCATGTGCCTGGTGAGATAAATTTTACTTTAAATGACTTTTTAAAACTTCTGATAATTAAAGTAGTACATGATAAAATGGTAAAAGATTCAGACAGTACTAAAAACAATAAAGAGGAAAGCGATATTTCACTCATAATTTTACTACCTAGATACAGCCACTATTAATGGTTTGTTGTGGGGCACCTGGGGGCTTAATCCATTAAGCGGGTGACTTTGGCTCAGGTCATGATCTCACAGTTCATGAGTTTGAGCCTTGCGTTGGTCTCTGTGCTGTCAGCTCAAAGCCTGGAGCTTGCTTCAGATTCAATGTCTCCCTCTCTCTCTCTCTCTGCGCCTCCCCTGCTCATATTCTGTCTCTCTCTCAAAAATAAATAGAAATATTTTTTTAAAAAATTAAAAAGTTTATTATGTACAATATCAAATAATTTCACATATTTATTTTAAATGTAAATAAATATTGTAACTTTATTATAAAAGTTTCTCCATGAGTAATATGGCTTAAATCTATTTTTATATTGATACTTTTTTATCATTTTAATTGATAGATCATATTCAGTTAGATAAAGAAATATAATCAATGTAATTAGTGCCCTGAAATATTGTTTTTCTAAGTACTATTATAATCATAACTTCAATTAACATCCTGTGTATATATTTTTGCAGGTATATATGTTTACTTGACTACAGCCTTAGGGAAAAAAAATCAATGAAATAGAATTATTGACTCAGAGGGTATGTTAGAATGTACTAACTGTTGTAACAGCCCCAAAATTCATAAGTTTTTTCTGGGTCATCCAACAGTCTATGAAACTAGGAAACAGTCTATGAAACTGCTCAGTAAAGCAGATCCTCAATGGTGTTTTCAATATTAAGGCTTCTCCTATCTCATCATTCTGCATCCTGTAAGTATTCAGAGTCCTCTGATGGATATTTTGCAAAGGAAGTATGGAGGATCACTTGAGGAGTTTTAGGAGTTAGGCCTAGAGATATCACACATCACTTTTACCCACATTCCACTGGCTGTAACTTAGTCACATGGGTATACCTACATGAAGAATGTGGTCTAAAAGTGTGCCCCAGAGAAAAAGGATTAGAGCTTTCAGTGAACCACGGTAGCCTCTGATACCACGTATCTATCTGGTCCCCAAATACTAGTTTTACACTTTTTCCTACTCACCTCTGTTCTGAAGAGATACATTCTGAAGACTCATCTGGTCACTACTTCCAACTTGAAGTCCAGAATACTAATGTGACATGAGTGTGGTCCTCTTTATTGGATCCAGATATAGCTACTTTCATCTGATGACCTTGAAGTAAAGCCAATTAGCATTGGCTTCCCCTACACTCAATATATGCTAGTGTAGTCGGGATAGAATAGACACAACAGAAAATCCTATTGGAAAAGGGCAGGATGGGAGCTGCATATCGGTCATTTGTATGCAGACATCTAGGTATCTCACTAGGAAGGCCTTATAAAGACTCCTTAACAGAGGGTATAGGATATTCCTTTTTGAGACTATGATTTGGTCTTTGTGTGGAACTGCTTTGTTTAATGGTTCTACCTACTGAGAAGTTATTATCTTCCTATCCTCCATATTCATAACCAAGGTAGACTGAGGTGAACAATGAGGAATATATACTTCTTAAGTCTCCCCTAGTTTCATACCCTGTTCCTCTTAGTACAAATACTGTATCCTGAACATTATCATTTCAGTGGTCAATGGCTTTTAAGTTTAGGCTCATGTTTACTTTGGCAATAAAACTCTCTTATAAATTTAGATGTCTGTTCTATTTGCTTGCGGTGAGTCTCATGTGCCACTCACCACAACCAAAGCCATCGTTTAGGCAAAAAAAAAACAAACTTAAGACTTATTTCTTTGTTGCTTCAAACACATGCTACTCTCTCAACATAATGGCAATTGCTTTGGCTAGCATAAACAATGGATGTGAAGTCCATATGTTTAATCTGATTTTTAAAATATTTTGAGGGGCGCCTCGGTGGCTCGGTTGGTTGGGCGTCCGACTTCAGCTCAGTTCATGATCTTGAAGTTCGTGGGTTTGAGCCCCGCATCAGGCTCTGTGCTGACCACTTGCTCAGAGCCGGGAACCTGTTTCGGAGTCTGTGTCTCCTTCTCTCTCTGCCCTTCCCCCGCTCACACTTTGTCTCACTCTGTTTCTCAAAAATAAATAAATGTAAAAAAAAATTTTAAATATTTTTAGTATATTTGACACATGATGTTGCATTAGTTTCAGATGTATAATAAACTTATTCAACTTCTCTATACATTATGCTATGCTCACCACAAATGTAGTTATCATCTGTCACCATATATCACTATTACAATATCGACTGCATTTTCTATGTTGTGCCTTTTATTCCTGTGACTTATTCAGTTCATAACTGGAAGCCTATATCTCCCACTCCCCTTCACCCATTTTGTCCATACCTACCCCTCATACCTCTGGCAATCAGTTTGTTCTCTGTATTTTCAGGTCTGATTCTGCTTTTTGTTTATTTATTTGTTTTGTTTTTTTAGATTCCACAGATGAGCGAAATCAAATGGTGTTTATCATTTTCAGTCTGACTTATTTCACTTAGCATAATACTCTTTAGGTCTGTAAAACAGACACGATTCATTCTTTTTCAGTTAGAAGCTTTACAATATATTCAAAAGCACTTTTCAATCTTATCCTTCACTGTTTAGGTTTTAGAAATGATAAGGTTTTAATAAAATTTTATTGCTCCAAATCTCTGTGCTCTCAAAATTCCTTTTCACATATAGTTTCATATATAGAAAGCCAAGACTTTCTTGAGCTTATCAATTAAAAAGAGCCAACACACACTCTGATTCTTTCAAACCAATTTCTCTACAGCTACAAGATCAGTAAGGATTGTGTTGTGCCTTCCAAATGATCATAGATAAGAGTTTTAACAAATATTTCACTACTGAATAATCTGGATTACCATCTTCTCAGCCTCCGAAATCAGTTTTCTTGCTTTGAGCCACCTGAGCACTTAACCTAATGTCTCATATATTAGGGTTTTGCTGTGCCAGCACAATACGTTAAGATACCAATTCATTTGTAAGTCTGTGTTTGTTACCAATAACTCCCAAATTTTGGTGGATTAACACAAATATTTATTTTCATTTTGCAATGGCACAGCAACACATGGGTTTGTGCTTGCCAGTTGTCCTGAGTGGCTCTTTTCCATGAAGTGAATCAGACACTCAGACACCTACCAAATCATAGCTCTTCCATTTCTTAGGGCCTTCAGGTTCTTTGCTGGGTTATCATAATTTAACTGATAAATATTTTATAGAGAGTGCATGAAAGATTACATGTGATATGTTTTAGTGGTCAGGATTTTCAGTGGTATCATCACTTCTAACCGATCTCCATGGGCCAAACTTACAACCATGTAACAGCAGGTCTAACATTTAATAGGAAATCTCATCCAACTGTGGGCCAAAGATGAAAAGAGAAGTGAGTGTTTAGGAGCACATAGAAGCCTTGAGAAAGTACTTTTTGATATTTGTTACTGCATTGTCCCTTGGATTTATACCAGATTGCCTTCCTATCAGCACTGTATGAGAATCCCCAAATTCCCACAATCCCGTAAACCATAGTATTACCAATGTCTTATTAACTGTCATTCTAGAATGTAAAATATGCAATTTTATAATTTTTGTAACTTATTTTAATTTTTGTTTAATTTTTGTTTAATTAAAACAAATTGTTTAATTTTTTGTGTTTGAAATCCGTATTGTTTATTGCTCATCTGTATTTGCAATTTTACTTAGTCACATTATTTGTGTATTTGGTGTTAGTCCATTCAGCTTTTTCAGGCTTTATCTGATTAGTTCTGTCTTTAAGTTGCCTTAGGAAGATGGGACAATGAATAATATTGGGGTTCCTCTGACTTTCTACATTTGTTGAGCCCACTGCATTTGGGAAAGTAACGTTAAGTAAAATTAGGGTAACTTACCCCTTTGGTCAGTGATTACATTTGTTCTGTCACTTAATGTATTAAAGCTATTTTGGTGAGAGAAGACCCAGGTCATTTTAATGGTCATCTATACTCTTTCTTTATCAAATTCCCTTTATATTTGCTGCTGTTGAGCAGTACTTGCAGAAAATGGCTCTTAGGAGATTCTTTCTTGAGGATTGCCAATTCTAAAGTTTATTTCTCAAACTGAGCTGCAACAAAACAAACAAAAATGGCTTTGACAATTCTTACATAATACATAATTCATCTTGAGAGCTTAAAGCAAAACTATTATTCAATAAGGTAATGAGACTTTATTAGATGTTTGCATGAATAAAAACAAATCTTTCAATATTGACATAAAATATATATACAAATACATATGCATATATATTTTTTCATATATATGAAAATCCATTCTCCCTTATTAAAGGTGATAAAACCAAATTATTTGACTTACAACTAGCAAAGTAGACAATGATCACTTATAACTCGTGCAAAGTTAGTAGAATGATTGGTAAGACGTTTTAGGAAATTATCGGTATCAGTTTTCTATCTCTATGTGACATACTACCCAAAACTTAATGGCTTAATATAGCAGAGTTAAAATAACAAAGTCATTTACTTTGCTCACAAATCTGCAATTGTGGCAGATTTCAGAGTGATGGTTCATCATTGCTCTCTTCAACATCAGCAGTGATGGCTTAACTAGAAGCTGGAGAATCCACTTTCATGATGACTCACATACATGGCTGGCAAGCTAGTGCTGGCTATCAACAGGGAACTCGGCTAAGACTATGTTCCAGGAGGTCTTGGTTCTTCTGTATGTAGATATCTCCATTAGCTGCTTGTGCTTCCTCACAGCATAGTGACTGGGTTCCAAGAACAAGTATTCAAGAAAATCAGTAAGAAATTGTATCACTTTGTAACCTAGACTGAGAAGTCATATAGCCTTACTTCTGCTATATACATCATTACATCCAGATTCAAGGAGAGGGAATGTAGACCTTACCTCTTAATGGAAGGAATGTTAAAGTCACATTGTAAAAATAGAATATGGAATGAGTGATATTGTGCTTGCTATTTGGGGGAAGTTCGATGACTCATGTTATCAAAATAATCTCATTAATAGCCTTGGTTTCACATCTATAAGACTGAACAGAAATTTTAGTTTGAAAATGTATCGGTTGATGTTTATGTCTCCAATCTTTCTCTCCTGTCATCTATTGCTATGAAATAGCAATTACTTGAACAAAATAATCTTCTTTATGAGATCTCAAAAAACAAAATATACTCAACAAAGATATACAAAACAATAAACAAAATATTCAAAACAAAAAAAACCTCAATAAACAAAAAATAAATATGAATATATAAAAGAATTAAGCAATCAAATTTCCATAGAGCCATTCATTTGAGTAGATCATTATGAGAAAACATAAAATTTAGGTACAAATAAAATCAAGTAAAACATTTTTCTTTTTTTGCATGTTTCCATTTTTTATTTTATGTATCTATACTGTGATTTCTGTATGTTTTCTTTCTGCAGTATTTAAAAGAATTTACCATTGATTAAGCATGGGGAATTTTTTCTGTTATTGAACAGAATAACCAAAATCATAAATGGAAAAAATATTAACTATAAATACAATTTATGTTAAAGGAAGACAAATTTTTCATTGTCAGGAGGAGAAAAGTAAGAGTTTATTGCCCTGAAACAAATAAACAAGAAGAGAAGGTAGGAAGATATCTATATTTCAATAGACAGAATGTAAAGTTTTTTGTTATTATTGTCTGAATATCCCTATCATCAGGTATTTGATTATACCTGTAAAGAGATAGTTTATAATTAAAAGAGCCAGATTATAATTGACCTCCCCAAAATGAGCTCTTACTTTCAAAACAAATTTAGAATTTGTTTCTGTTTAAATTCTATTTTTAAGAATTTTTAAAATTTATTAAAAACATAGAACTCAGTAACAAAGGGTATCACTTACAACTTATTTTCATAATATTAAAAAATAAATTAAAAATGTTAAACTGGTACCAACACCAACTAGTGTGTAGTAAAATATACATGAAACCAGTTTGGCTAAATTAAAATGTGTTTTGGTAAAATATTCAGTACGATAACCAATCTGGGAAATTTTGTAGTCTACATGATGAATCACTGATATATTTCATTTTTCCACTTATTTCCTTATTCACATGTGAATAGGAAAACAGGTTCTCAATTTAGCACTTGGGCTGTCTTAACACAGGAACATAACGAACACTGAATGTTAGGATTTTGCAATACTTTGGTGACGGTTCACTTCCTCAAAAGAAATCTCAGTTCTTTGGAATACATCCAAAAACCTAGAAGTAGGCAGCCAAAATAGACAAATGTAAACCCATAAGAGAGTCTCTCAGGGATTTAATCAGAGACAATTTACCATAATTTCAGGCAATTTATCAAACTAGATTAATGCTCTCCAAAATCAACAACAATAAAAGGCATACCTCCTTTTTTTTTTTAATGTTTATTTATTTTTGACAGAGAGAGAGAGAGAGAGAGACAGAGCATGAGTGGGGGAGAGGCAGAGAAAGAGGGAGACACAGAATCCGAAGCAGGCTCCAGGCTCTGAGCTGTCCGAACAGAGCCCCACGTGAGGCTGGAACTCAGGAAACCGTGAGATCATGACCTGAGGCGAAGTCAGTTGCTTAATTGACTGAGCCACCCAGGCGCCCCTAAAAGGCATACTTTCAACAACACGGAAGAAAGTGGAAGGGAAAAACCATCTATTGAGTACTTTATAGGTACCGGGAATGCTGTTACATAGTTTATAGATGACGTTTGTTCATTTAGTTTGCACAACAGACAGGTCTCACTACCTTCATTTTACAGGTGAGAATAATAGTGAGTCTCATTTAATTTGAGTAATCTGCCCAACCTGAGAGATCCAGGGTACAGCTCAAGTCTGTCTGCTTCTGAGGCTCTTTCTGTTTTCACTATGAGGGTATGACTTCGTTTCCCCTGGGCAGTAAAGGGACTACTGCTGCAGCTACACGGACCACAGCATGACTCCTGAAAGCTTGACATCAACAGAGAAGCAAAAAACTGCGGGATTAAACACTGAAGCCTTAAGTGCAGGATTAAACACTGAGAACAAAATAACAGCCTGGGACCATTTGTGTTTGAAGAAAAACTTTACAACACAGCTCAAGTGTCCAACTTGGAGAATTCACTAATATCGATAATAATTTACCCAAAAGAGTGTGTATTACAGTTCAGAAAATTTTTCCTATCTAAAATACAATACATACATACATACATAACAACTTTCCCTGCTTAGGATATAAACTTTAAATATATGGAAAATAATAAGCTCAGGAGTCAAGTGACCTTGTCCCTAGATTATTCAGTTTCCTCCCCCAAAATCCTTTTTCTTATCCTATCACTGATCCCACACTCATCCTTCAACTTTTATTCCATTTTTTAATTCTTAATCCTATTTGTTATTTTGTTTATTTCAAAAATATTGAGGATATTCATTGTTAGAGTTTTAGGCCTTAAAATAGCCATTTATTAATTAAAATAGCATTTTCTAAAAGAGTGTCCTTAAGTATTCATAGCAAAAAAAAAAAGAGCTTGAACTCTACCCTTGGAGGAAATTTCTGACTAGAGCTAATCACATTAACAAATTAATATGAGCCATATTTTTATTATCATTGGATACATTGTTTTTATAAATTAAGCCACTTGAGATTTTTTTCTAGTCATCAAACTTCACATGTATTTCTCAGTTTTCAGTCATAAAGTCATATGTTTTCACACATAAAGGTATTTCAAAAGACATGAAGTTGAACAGAAGTGAACAAATTCTTATCATTACATGTTACAAATAGGAACCCAAAATATGCATTTACTATTTAAACCGCTCCTATTTCTAGATTACTCCAGATTAGGCATTTGTGGCACATGACTAGATATATCACACTTGTTTTATCATTAACATTTACTAAATGTGAACATCCTCAAGGAAAAGGATATTATCCTATTTGTACTGGGCAAACTCCCTCTAAATCTGGTCTTCATCATGTCAGTCCCAGGAGCATACAATTAGCTTTGTAGTTGGAGTCTCAGGAAACAAATTTCTTTGACTTCTCTCTCTTATTAATTAGATCTTGGATGAGTTCAGATTTTTAAATTTTTATTACAACTATGTCATGGAATGGTAGGAGGAAATTAATATTGTGGATGTGTGTTCTGTGGCAGGTATGGTGCTTTGAATTTTTGTTTGATTCTGCCCCAGACAACATCTCACTAATTCTTCTCAATAATTCTGGCATATACGGTGTGTTAGGTCAAGTTTGAAAATAAGGAAACTGAGTCTCAGGAAGCTCAGAAAACTAAGAAACTTCCTTAAGCCTCCATAGTTAGAAAATAATAGTGTTTAGGATTTAAATCCATGCCAACTATTCTCAGACCAATATCCCTTCCATGATACTCTACTATTACTATCTAAGTCAATAAGACATATTATACATAATTTTCCGTTTAAAAGAAGTAAGGGGGAAGAGGGTTTTAAAATGCTCTGAATTTGTGGTCAAATAATACATATAAAGTTTATAAAACATATTATCTAAAATTTTCTAACTATATTTAGTGTAAAAATATATTTCATTAAGTTGCCATTTTAGTAAGTACAATATATTTTATTATAGTTATATTTATCAGCTTTTCTACTACTTTTAATGTATTTTAATAAATATAGCACAATTTTCATAAAATTTAGAATAGTAGAAGACCAAAATCCTTTAAATATATTTATAATTGTGATTTACTAAAATTATATAAAACTTTTATTTAACAGAGAATTTCTAAAAATAGAATAATTCCTCTTATTTTAAATCATCTAACTAAACTAGAGGGAAAAAATTGATTATTTTCTTAGAAGAGTTTGTCCAATTCTTTTTGTAGCATTTTCCCTCCCTGAATTTGTTACTCCTTAATTAATCTCTTTTTCTTTTCTTAATATTGTCACATCAACCAGCACACTGCTTTTCTCATTAGGCTCATCCAAATGATGGATTGTTTCCTGATTGGCTGAGCTCTTTTCTTCTCACGAAAGCTTTCTTTTTTTGTTCTCATCAAACCTTTTAATTGATCTTTTATGCCTTTTCTAGTCATTCCTAAAGGAGGGAAATGTCTCATCACCTCTATATTCCATGTTTATGGGCCCAGACCACATGAGTTTTCCTCTGTATGGTTTACCCAAAGCAAAAATAAAAAAACTTGTCTATCATTTAAAATAGGAGATTTATTACTTTTAATTAGAACAAATCATGGCATAGCAGAAATAGCATATACATCAGGCAGAATTGGTTCTAAGTTTAGGACTGCACTGATGAAGTATCAGAGAATTTGCTTGGCTTTACTGTACAGTCAATGATGATGCAGCATCCAGGCTCTGAAATAAAGTATTAGAAAGAATTTGGTGGCTTGTACAGAAAATGTGAGATGATATACAGATCTTGATCTCCTCTGATCTTGGAGAAATCTTGCTATTATCTTCAAAAAATTTTTAAATATTTATTTATTTTTGAGAGAGAGAGAGACAGAGTGCGAGTGGAGGGAGGGGCAGAGAGAGAGAGGGAGACAGAATCCAAAGCAGCCTCCAGGTCTGAGCTGTCAGCACAGAGCCTGACGCGGGGCTCAAACTCATCAACTATGAGATCATGACCTGAGCTGAAGTCAGACACTTAACCAACTGAGCCACCCAGACACCTCACTAGTATCTTTTATACATATTTCTGTTCATATCAGGTACAGAGCTCTTCAAAACTGAAAGTTGGCCTCTCAGAATGGCCTCTGACCACCTGCTCACTAACAAACATTTAGGAGTGATGGAGTCAGTTGTTGGGTAAATTTCCTATATTGGGGCAACAGAAAACTGGACTGAGCAACAGAAGGCATCAGAGAGAAGAATTAAGATTGTCTAGTGAGAAAGGCCTTAATGGAAACATCTTTTAAATCCTGTTTCAGAGACCATTCTCTCACTTTCCAGCACTAAAGTTTTGTGCATTCTGCAAGGCATAGCTCAAATTATACTTCCTGAAGGAAACCTCAAATCCTTCTTTATTAGCATAATTATTGTCACCCTCCTCTGTACTGTCTTATCAAACATTTGCCGTTTGCGTCATAGAAACCTGCAGCAACGTTGTTTTAGTGGTTTATGGGTCTGATCTACTCACTGGATCATAAAGGGACTCTCCTCCTGCAATGTCTTCACAGAGAAGAAACTCAGTAAGTTTTTGTTAAACTGATTGGAAGTATCAAAGCTGCTGTTTGAATGTGGCCAAACTCAAGAGCTGAAAGGATCTTGATCCATAACATCAAAGGTGCTTCCATCTGAACTCTGAACTCGCCTCATGATTGGAATTTCTGTAGTTATGAGAGAAGAGCATCTGTGTATGTGAGTGTGCACATGCACACATGCATGTGTTGGTTTTTTTTCTAAAATTATGAATTATTCTACTGCAATATTAAGCATTAAACAGGTTGTCTATAAACCTTTTTGTTTTAAGTAAATTTTATAGGGGATAAAATCACTGTCTTTGCTCAGCACATTTCTGGAGTGGAATTTTTCTTAAGAATTTGCCTTCAGGGGCACCTGGGTGGCTCAGTTGGTTAAGAATCCAATTTTGGCTCAGTTCCTGATCTCACAGTTCATGAGATCAAGCCCCAGGGTGTGCTCTGTGCTTACAGTGCAGAGCGTGTTTGGGATTCTCCCTCTCTTTCTGCCCCTCCTCTGCTCACTCTTCAAAAAAAAAAAAAAAAAAAATTTAATCTTTATTTTTGAGAGAGAGAGAGACAGAGACAGAGTGTGAGTGGGGAAGGGTCAGGGAGAGAGGGAGACACAGAATCTGAAACAGGCTCCAGGCTCTGAGCTGTCAGCACATAGCCCAACGCAGGGCTCAAACTCACAAACTGTGAGATCATGACCTGAGCCGAAGTCATACACTTAACCAACTGAGCCACCCAGACATCCCGCCTTTGCTCACTCTTGCTCTCTCTCTCTCAATAAATAAACCTAAAAAAAATATATAAAATAATTTTTCTTCAGAATTTACTGTGGAAGAAAATTGTTGATCTCATTAGTTATAGTTGCAGGACACGCTTCTTAATCCTGAACCTCTATTCTCTCTTCTTCTCCCTTTCTCTATCCTAATTTTTTATTTTAAGATCTGTCATTTTGTCTTTATTCTCAACTGACTAAAACAAACGTACAAACATCCACTTAGAGAAAGGGTAAAAGTGGTAGGCTTAGGAAAGCCTCTGTAACACATATAAGGCATGGGATAGTAATTTGAGTGTTAACATTTATGGGCCATTTACAATGCATCGAGGACCTCGATAAGTGCTTTACATGAATTAACTTGTTTGTTTCTGTTGTCCAAACCATTTCATGTGCATGCCATTATTTTACATAGTGAAATACATGAGAAGTTAAGTGACTTGCCCAAAGTCATACACTTAGTTAAGTGGTTAAACAGGGATTCAGACTCTCTCAGGTTGATCGCAGGTCCTTAGCTCTGAGTAACTACTCTGTCTAATTTAGATGATTTCAGGATAACTGGGAGACTAGTCAGCTTTTCTGTTCCTTCTCATTTGTACTCAGCACTGTTAGAGTACTCCTTATCTTGTATCCTCAGACCTTGCTATTCAGGACAATCTCCATACCCATTGTTATCAGTGCTTTTCACCTTTCTTTCAGATCATATAGTATGCAGATTCTATGCTATGCTCACAATTTGACTATTGGGCAATTAATACTGGTTATGAGTAAGACTAAGGGGCCAAAATGTCTACTAGATCCTGTACTCCCCAGTGTGCAGGGTCATGTGCTGAAGATGATAAGACATCCATATCAAGAAATGGAAAGGATCTTGGAAAAAAGGTAACAGTCCCAGTGCAAAATGATTTATACTGCCTCTCCCTATAATATTCCTTCTATATTCTTTAAAAAATGTTTCAGGGGCACCTGGGTGGTTCAGTCTGTTAAGCCTCTGACTCTTGGTTTCAGCTCAGGTCATGATGTCACAGTTCCTGAGTTCGAGCCCCGCAATGGGCTCTGTGCTGATAGCATAGGGCCTGCTTGGGATTCCCTGTCTTCCTCTCTCTCTGCCTCTCCCCACTCATGTTCTCTCTTTCTCTCTCTCTCAAAAGTAAAATAAAAATAACATTAAAAAAATTAAAATGTTTCAGTGATTCTGGTATTAGGTTGAGAGATAACAGAAAGTGGAAACAGAATATAATTTTTTTTGAGGAAATGGATTTCTTGGAACCTGCATAAATCTTGGTACACCATTAAGACAGGTCTAAATCATGATGTTTCCAGTATCCTGAGCAATTTGATGAGGAAAATAAAAGCTATTCAATTATGTGATTTGTATCATTGTTTAATGTAACTTAATGCCACAATGGGTTGTGATAATTAAAGAGAAGGGAGCTCCTGGGCATAAGAGGATGCCATGTATATCACACAGTTAAATTATCTACCCTAAGCTTCAGTCTTTCCTATAGAACACTCCTTATCATCCAGATTTTACTTAAAAAAAAACCGCAAAACCTCCCCAAACAACCAATTTATCTGTCCACGGTTTTGACTTTTAGAATGGTTTTCTCTCTTCAATCAAAATATATATATATATATATATATATATATATATATATATATCTCCCAGGGGTGTCTGGGTGGCTCAGTTGTTTAAGTGTCTGAATCTTGGTTTCAGCTCAGGTCATGATCTTATGGCTTTGTAGGTTTGAGACCTGCATCAGGCTCTGCGCTGACAGTGCAGAGCCTGCTTGGGATTCTCTCTCTCACCTCTCTCTCTCTCTGCCCCTCCCAGTCATGCTGTCTCTGTCTCTCTCAAAATAAATAAACTTTAAAAAAAAAAGAATGCATGGAATTGAAAAGATTCCCACTTTAAAAAAACAAGCAAAATCAAAACAAAATATATATCCCAGTCTTAAAGCCATACAAAAATAAATACAATTATTTTTTCTTTTGAAATATCTTTAGACTATTTTAATGACAGCTACTCAGATGTCCTCTCTGGAATTTTCTTTGTTTGAAATAACCATATGCAGCCCATTTAAGTAGTTTCTATAAGCCTTATTTTTTTATTTTTTTCATCCATTAATCAAATATTTACTGAGCATCTAGTATATGCTAGACACTGTTCTGGGGGCTTTAATACAGAGAAAATTAAGATAGATGAGCTTCTGATTTCATAAAGGTTGTATTCGTTAGGGGTGATAGAAAATAATCACATATACATATGTGTACAAATATACATATACAAGACCATTTTAGACAGGATAGAAGTAGACAATATACAAAATATAAAACATAGTATTGGCATAGAGATTGCTAGTACAGTGAGATTAGGTGTGTGTATATAAGAGGGAATAATTTTGGATAAGTGTTCCTCTTTAGAAGAATAATATGATATTAGCTTTAAATATTTGATAAATAGAAATAAATCTAGAGTGAGTACATGTATGTAAGGTTTAAGGAGAATATTGTATGAAACCATTTAAGTGTAAAACCAGGTCAGACTAGGAAGAACTTTATCATAAATTTTAAGAAATCTAATGTAGGTGCAGTTGCAGCCATTAGAGGGTCTCGAGTAGGGGAAATATATAATTTGATCCATTGTTAAAAGACAAACAAAAAACAAAACCCAAGTTTCCAAGAAGATAACAGACCATGGTGGAACACAAAAATGAAAGCAGGAAGAAAGACAATTTGGGGCCAATTACAATGGTTAGGAAAGAGATGATGGAAATTTAGGGTAGTAATAGGGAAGATGATAAAAAATAGATAAATTCAAGATATAGTTGCAAATAGAGCCAACAGGACTTGATGATGAATTGTGAGTGAGGGTGGACAAGGACAGGAATAAGAATGATTTCTGAAATTTTGACCTGACCAGTTTGGGGGAGAGGGTGTGACTCTGGCATTTACTGAGATACAGAGAAAGGGGACATTCAGTATTGGGCTGTGTGATATCACATCGCTATAATGTACACCTGAAACTAATGGAAAATTATGTCAATTATACTTCAATAATGAAACAAAATGGGGTGTGGATGGAGGAATCAAAAGTGCTCTTTAGAACTTTGCTAATTTTGAGAAACTAACCAGATATCCTAACTAACCAGGAGATAGCTACTATGCAGGTAGACCATTAGAAATGGGACTGAAACTGTGAAATGGGGAGTCAGAAACATGTCAGATGCTCATGAAGTCATGGAGCTGATTTAAATCATCAATAAGGCATGTATAGAGAGTAAACATGACTGGAGGCAACCAAGATTTAGAGGACATCCATGGAAAGAGAGATAAGCCAAGAAGACAGACGAGCAGCAAATGATACAGGAGAAACCGTGATTGTGTTAGGACGACCAAGGGAAGAGAGAATATAAAGCAGCATGTCAACCTTGCTGAATATTTGTGACAAGTGAAATAAAATGAGAACAAAGTATTGAATATAGCATTTGGCAAAATGAAGGTCACCAGTGTTCATAAGAATACTTTTCTATGAAGTCATGAGAGAAATGTCAGATACCAGTGAGTAGAAGAGAGAACAGAAGGTGATATATCATTAGTAATATATCTTTTTCAGGAAGTTATCACTTGGATAAAGTTGTACTATCAAGGAAGAAATAGAAATGTAAACTAGCTTGGTTGGAACATATGATCACAGACATTGTCATTTGCTTTTAGTGGTAAATTTTTAAACAAAACTTGATCAATAGAAAGGGGAAAACATGATGATATAAAAGGAAATGTAACTGATGGGATAAAGCTTCTGAAAAGACCAGGTTATGCAGAAGTTTAGGAACCAATAGCAGACTTGGCCTTAGAAGCAGGGTCAACTTCCTCACTATAATATAAGCATTTTCATCATCATTATCAATGTTGGATATTTTCTTAATATTATAAAGTATTTCAATTTTTTGCTAAATATTAAGTGAATTACATATATATATTGATATATATAAATTTTAAGCATAATCATAGATTTTTAAAGCACTATCTAGTTTTTTTTTTAACGTTTATTTATTTTTGAGACAGAGAGAGACAGAGCATGAATGGGGGAGGGGCAGAGAGAGAGGGAGACACAGAATCAGAAGCAGGCTCCAGGCTCTGAGCTGTCAGCCCAGAGCCCGACGCGAGGCTTGAACTCACGGACCGCTAGACCGTGACCTGAGCTGAAGTCGGACGCTTAGCCAACTGAGCCACCCAGGCGCCCCAAGCACTATCTAGTTTTAAGGTGATCTCATATATCTATTTAAACATTTTTTAAATGGATCTTTAAGTTTTTAAGACTACATAAAAAATTATTCATTTTGGACTGATTTTAATATGTAGAAATTATGACTGAAAATCATCTCAGAGTAACAGACTTTAGATTATTATTGTTATTTGGTGGTGATTATTGTTTTTTTCCAAAATCAAGGCAATTCAAAGAAATGCTTTGTAAATTCCCTTTTCTATGAACAATATGCACAAAGGTAATAATTGATGGGCATAGTTTCTTGATTAGGCATTTGATGGTCAGTTAATGCATTTTCTTTCAACTTAATCCAAATTTATTTACTCATTTTATTATTATCCAGTAACAGGGATACATTTGTTGTTCATTTCCTTCTGGTAGTTGACAATGGTCAAAGGTGAAATGCTGGAATTGATATTTATCAGTGCACACTGGTCATGTCATTGCCTAACCTAGTATGTGACTAAACGTAAGCAAGTATGAATGAAAAGAACAGAGAACAAACACACCCAAGGCTTAGAGTTCTGGCCATGCCTTAACACCAATGGCACATAATGCTTTTGCTCTTTATATTTGCTACAAGGATGTGTCATAGGAAGAGTGAGGAAACACAATACAGAAAATGTTTTTGCGACAGAGTAATTTTAGATGAGTACTTTCTACAGGACAGGGTTTTCTCATATTAAACCTCTGAGGTCAACAAGTATAGCCTCCCACTTAGAAACTACAACTTTATCAACTGACTTATAGAAAATTTATGATTTTGCACAAAGAGAGAAAGAAAGGACAAAGAAGAAGAGAAGGGTGAGTACAGGGAAACAGGAAAAAAACCAAAAAACAAACAAACAAAAAATACACAAGGCCAAGGCCAAAGTTGTTTCTATGCACTTATGGCAGACCATCCCAAATTTCATTTCAAAACAGAGGAAGACAAAGCAATAGTCTTATGCCAATGATTCATAAGCAGGATGGGACTAATACATATATTTTATAGGTACAGATATATAGATTTATATAGTGTGTTTCAAGAGAACACATCACAAATTAAAGCAAAAATACATCTTGTTCCAGTATCGAGAGCTTACCCTAGTCAGCCAACTGAAGGGCCAGTACTCGTTCCTAGTGTTAGCTGGGTTTGTTAGCTGGTTAACAGAAAACTTGTAGAAGTTTCTTGAAGTTGACTGTACATATTCCTCATTTTTATTTATTTTTATTGCTTACTTTTATATGAATTACTTGGGAACATTTAAGTTAGAAATTATAGACATTGGCACAACTGTCACCTAAAATAAGAAAAATCATACTTCTGTTACCTACAGAACATTTAAGGGCTTGCAATTTGTGGTTGGTTTGATGGTTTCACACTCATCAGGGACTTAGTTATAAGTATAAAGGACTAAGTGTTTAAATATGAGTACACTTATAGAACGCTCCTGTACTCAACCCATTCACATGTTTCACTGTTTATATAAAAATTTTATGCTGAGATTTAAATATTCTCAAGTTATTAGTACAGACATCTGTTAGAATTAGTTGACTACTACAGAAACTATGATTAACTCATCTTCCTTCTATCTTTTGCTCTATGATTCTCAACATGCAGTTTCCATCTGAAAGTCAAAATGACTACTGGAAATCCAGCTAATCACATATTATAGAATACCAGCAAATACAATCTTATCTGAAAAGGAAGTTGCACAGTCTCTTATTTAAGCACTCTACCTGGGAAGTTAATGCAAAAATTCCACATATATTCTAATGGCTAGAACATAGTTCTGTTATCACAACTCGTGAATTTGGGCAGCTGGAAAATAAACTTTTATTCCAGATTTCTAGGTACTCACATGAAACTCTGAAGAAAGGAGGAGAGAATGGATACCAGGGAACTACCAGAATTTTCTGCTACAAAATCACTTATATGTTTATATTTATTTATAGGCATATAGAAAAATACATAGTTAGCCAAACACATATTACTAAGAAATAAAAGGAACATGGGTATAGGCAGACAACGAACATGTGCTGCTACAAAATCATATGTGATATGTGTATGTATGTGTGTATACACATTTATATAAGTGTATGTATATATATGTATATATACATTTATGTATATATACATGTATGTATATACATATATGTACATATGTGTGTGTGTGTGTAATTATTTATGTCTCACTAATGTTTCTGGTACTATTCTAACAAATTGTTTGTTTGTTTTAATTTAATCCTAAAACATGTTGATGTTGCAGATGAGGAAACTGAGGATTTGAAAATCTAAGAATTTGCTGAAAATCTTGCAGTTTGGCTTTGACTGACTGTATAATTTGTATTCTTCATTAAGATAGATGCATGGGTGGATGGATGGATGGATGGAATTTGAATAGATTGATGATGATTGGAGATTCATGGATGCCTACTTACATAGATAAAGTATACACTTTAATATTTTTTTCATTTTCCAGGACTACTGTAACAAAGTACTAAAAATTGAGTAGCATAAAATATCAAAAATTTATTCTCTGATAGTTCTAGAGGCTGGAAGTCCAAAATCAAGGTGTTGGTAGTATTGGTTCCTTCTGGAGGGCACTGAAGGGGATTTTCTTCCTTTTTCTCTCCTGACTTCTAGTGATTTCTGGCAATCCTTCTTTTAATTTTTGGCACTTCTGGGCTTCTAAATGCATCACTCCAATCTTTGCCTCCATTGTCACATGGAGTTCTTCCCAGTATTTCTGTCTACTCTGTGTCCAAATTTCCCTCTTCTTATAAGAACATTAGCTATTGGATTAGAGCCCCGTCTAATTCAATATAACCTCACCTTAACCTGACTATATCTACAGAGACCCTCTTTCCAAATAAGGTCACATTTACAAATACTGGGAGTTAGGACTTCAATATATCTTTTTGGTGAACACAAGGGAACTTATAATGGAACTCTATTTCAGTAGGCTTAAATTGACTTTCAACAAAAACTAACACTGATTATTCACAGTGATTTTTTTTCTTATTTATGTATTTATTTTTAATTTTTTTAATTTACATCCAAATTAGTTAGCATATAGTGCAACAATGATTTCAGAAGTAGATTCCTTAGTGACCCTTACCCATTTAGCCCATCCCCCCTCCCACAATCCCTCCATGTAACCCTCAGTTTGTTCTCCATATTTATGAGTCTCTTCTGTTTTTCCCCCTCCCTGTTTTTATATTATTTTTGCTTCCCTTCCCTTGTGTTCATCTGTTCTGTGTCTTAAAGTTCTCATATGAGTGAAGTCATATGATATTTGTCTTTCTCTGCCTGACTAATTTCACATAGCATAATACCCTCCAGTTCCTCCACGTAATTGCAAATGGCAAGGTTTCCTTCTTTTTGATTGCTGAGTAATACTCCACTGTGTGTGTGTGTGTGTATATATATATATATATATATATAATCACATCTTCTTCATCCATTCATCCACCAATGGAAATTTGGGGTCTTTCCATACTTTGGCTATTGTTGATAGTGCTGCTATAAACATTGGGGTGCATGTGTCCCTTTGAAAGAGCACACCTGTATCCCTTGGATAAGTAGGAGTGCAATTGCTGGGTCATAGGGTAGTTCTATTTTTCGTTTTTTGAGGAATCTCCATACTGTTTTCCAGAGTGGCTGCACCAGCTTGCATTCCCATATTCACAGTGATATTTTATCTCAAATAATTGAGTTGCTTTCCTAAAATTCCAAAAGAAGAATATCCTCAGGATCTGTTTGGCTAGAAAAGTCTGAACTCAAGTGAATTTGATTACACGTGCAGATTTCCCCTATTTTGGGGCCTAAGGAATAGCTACTTAATCCTGTCTTATAATGTGAAATCACCTATAAAAAGAAGAATACTATAACATTTGAATAGTTGGGAAACAAAAATCCCTATCTAGATCTATTAATAACTACTTAACCATCTCTAATTTGGTTCTTTGCAAAATAAACTAATATATACTTGTATCTTAAAACAGTTGAGTGAGAAGTGGATGAATTATAAGTTATTAGATCTAAATCAAAAGCTAAATCATAGTTGCAGGAACAATCAATGTAGGCACTATACCTATCAAGAAAAGATCAACTGAAAAAGTCCTAAAACAATTAGAAAAATCATTTACTAATAATGGTATTAATTATTTCAGTCTTTAAAGCTCAATTCAAAGCCAAACTCAAACAAGTCCCAGTAGATGACCATACCCTGGAATGTAGAGATTGATATAATTTAAGCTAAAGTTAAAGATGTATCATAGGATGTATATCATAAGATATGCAGTTCTTTGGATAGAGAAAGAGAAACGTTACAGGATGTAATGTTGAAATTCATTGTGAAGGATGAGTAGATAATGATATATATATTTTTAAAAAGATTTAAGCAAGGTTTATCTGTCATTTGTATGTAGGATGAAGTAGATAGGAGAGACAAGTTAGAACGTCTATGAAACTCTTTCATTCGTCTTTGAGTGAGGTGATGAAAGTGTGGAGTAGGATGTTGACAATGAAAATAAAGTGAAAAGAACTTGGATAAGGGATGTCTTAAAGGAAAACTGCATAGAATTTGGTGACTAATGGATCTTAAAAAGAAGGATTGGGGTGAGTCGCATATCATTTAAATTTTGGAGACTGAACGACTAGCTTGAATCAAGACTAAGAAATAAGAGTTTTTCATTCAGTATAGCTAACTAAAATGTCACAAGCTAGGACTAAAGTAATTTACAATATGTTGGCTCCCTATCCACTAGCATTTGGAAGAAATCAGGAAAATGTCAACTCAATCTGTTTTTCTTCTGTCTTCAGGTATCCAAACAAAACTTACAACATACTGCTATGCTCCTTCTATTACTCCTTTCAATTTTTCTCTGGTCTAGTCGATCCTCTCTAATGGAATGTTGAGACAAATGTGATGTGCCAATTGCCTCTCATAGACATTTGTGTCACCGATCCCATGGTACTTTCATATCATGTTTTCCCCCAGTTCAATATTTTAAACTATCTGGAAGATTAATGAAGAAAGTTTATGCAAAAGAAATTATATAATGAGCAGTGATATGATATGTGAAAGAAAATGTACACAAAATCTGCTTTGCACCTTGCAGCTTAATCACCAACGGAGACTGTATAAATTTCACAATTAATTTCTGTTCATGCCATTACAATTTTTTTTATTTAGTTAAATTGACTTTAAAAGATTGCAATGCTTTTAAATTATGCAAAAGACATTGTTTTAAAAGTCATAGATCCTATTTCAAGGGCTTTTAAATTTATTCTCTAAGACCTATTTGAGAGTCACATGGGCAATTATTAGGGGAAGTTTGCCTAGTAAATTCCTGTATTTTGCATAAAACTTGCATCTCAAACTTGATATATTAAAGAGGATGCTTTTCCTAGGAATATCTTAACAAATATGGAACATATAACTTGTATAGAGTAGATACTTTTTGGGTTGTTCCATATTTCAGTGTTCATGGTTTCAATGAGCTTATGCAGCACTTTAAAGTTATTTCTAAAAGCTTAGGACATCTTGATATGCTCAAGTAAATGGTATGATTAGTTTTTATAGTTTTACAAAAATGTTGAAAGTAAAAATAAATAATATTTTCTATAAAAGTATTATCAAATCTCTTATGGAAAGAGATTTAGTAGTTTGATCAAAGACTTAGTTTTGAAGACTGGAGATAGATTTAAGGTAATCAAATATTAGAATCAAATGTTAGATAGTCTTTCAGATAAAGTAAAGAGATTAATTAATTATATTTACTTGGAACTTATACTAACCTGTGGAAAGATTCAGGTTTCACTGTTGAAACAAAGTTTTAGATTAAAATGCCTTCACATCTCACCAAAGGGACAGCACTCATAAGGATTCATAACAGGTCAGCTTTGTCCATATTTTAAAGTAAATATTATGCAGAGCTCATTTATTTTCAATTATAAAGCAGTAAGACTATTTTGTATGGCTTTCTTATGTAATGTTTTCTTGTATTTATTTGAAACATATGTCATACACTAGCTAATTTATATACTGCTATATTTTAATACTGATACCCTAACAAAATGGACTGTGAGGAATTTGGGACTGATTATTCTTGACTTTGACAGCACATCAAATGCAAGAATTCTTTCTAAGTCAATGAAGAGTTGCTTGAAGCAAAAATCAAAAAAATGTTAATGCCTGATTGATTATCTCACCTAGATCCATGAATGTTTTGAAAAACAACTTGCTTTTTAGTAATAGCATAGAGATGGTATATCAAACAAACAGGTAGCCATCTGATACTATTTCATGGAAAATGATAAAGTAGTCATCATATACAAACGAGGTTTGTTCACAAAGAATTATTTCTAGATGCCTATACATTCTTATTACCCAAAGTCTATGTGAGGATTATGGGTATAAAAACTCTCTGTGTGTATGTATATGTAAATGTATGTGTCTGTGTGTGTATGCATGTGTCTATCTAGAAAGCTGCCTTGAAAGTTTAAGACCTTACTTGAAGAATGGCTTTGAGCACATTGTGAATTTCTAATGATAAAGAACAGATGGGATTGATTGCTAACTCAGTGTGAAACAGGAGGAAAATGCCTGCAGATATTCAGGCCTGGTATGGAACAGCTATTCCAGCCCCAGTAGCCAGGGCTTATCAGGGTGAAAGAACCAGACTGATGAACACAAGGCAAAGTTTGTGCAAAAAAGTGAAATCAGCCTAGTAATTACTTGATTACTGAAAGGAAAATATCACTTCTGAAGGGAGATGTTTTAAATGAACTGAAAAATAGAGACATACTGGTCTCAGTAGGCTTCAATTAAAAAGTTGCAGGATTTGTTTTACTGGCACCAGGAGATGCCCAGTAGTAATTTATGTTCTGAGAGGCCTTTCATACACAAAGTCAGTGCCTCTTTTATTTTTAGACCCCCTAAGGCTCCTAAGGAAAGAAATATGCCAGTCAGATGGCAAGTCGGAATCAAACATCCACATAATCCAGAGAGGGAAAAATTATTTAAATACCTACGAATATGTCAAATAGGCTGCTTGGAAATCTTACTCTGTTTCTTCTTAATATCTGAGGAAGATAAAAGAAGAAACAAATTATTGTGACATAATAAAGGAGAGAAAGATCTTAATTATCATCTGAGGATGGTTAGAAGAATGGACTCTTGACTCATTTGGTGTAACATTTTTATAATACTTCAGGTGCTTAGAAATGCATGGTGTGTATAAGCCATTATTCAGTTAATGAGATGCTAAACTGCAATTTGCGTTGAAATTGTCCAGTGTTGCTTTTCATTAAAGAGATAATGACTCAGAAGATATTTTAGGTGTTGCTACAAGCTGCTGTTTTCATTCCATTTTTATTTGGCAAATTGGGTCACATTGTATTACAAGAAGATAATCTGACTTATAATATACCCATGTTACCTGATTTTGCAACACAGAAATGATGAAATGTGATAGCCCTTTTGCACCTGGCATGCAATCTCAGCATAATGCTATGCTGAAGCAAGTCAGCAGACCTTTATGCAATAACCTAAATTTTGCTTTAAGGCACTTTTGTGTATATTAAACTGTGCTCTTGTAGGGAAAACATCTGCAGCAGTTCAGTATGCTAAAGTAGACAACATCACAAAAGTCTGATGGGTTAGAGCTCTTATATTTCTCCTCAATTTGTTGGCATTGCAAACTAGCTGAGGGTATGCTCTCCATAGAACTCATTAGATCGAGAGAGGAAGCACCTGGCGGCCACTGATGTGCTAATGCTAAATCCAGAAGTAATAGACTTTCTTTGGAAGCATATATAACCAAGGCTTCAGGGCAATTTTCTAAGCTGCCAGGACTCTTGATACAGGGTCTAGATCTCTCAATCTTCCTTTCAGAACAAAGTGTGAGACTATCATGGAGAAAAGGCAATTCATAAATGTTTTAGTAGGATCATAATTCTCATCACAGATGAAGGTATGGCAAAATCAGTCAACTCTTACTTTGTTGGTACTGAAAACTGCTTCTCAGGAATGTTTTGTCTCTGTCTCTAGGCAGAAGTTGGCCAATTTTTCTGTAAAGGATCGGAGAGTAAATATTTTCAGCTTTGTGGGCTAAACTATTCATCTCTGCCCTTGCAGTGTGAAAGCAGCCATAGACAATATCTAAATGAATGAGTGTAATTATGTCACAATAAAACTTTATTTACAAAAACAGGCAGTGGGCCAGACTTGACTCACAGGTTATAGTTTGTTTACCCCTTTTCTAAGCCATGGAAGTGTTCATGGCTTGACCTGTTAACCCTATTTCTAGGTATGTATATTAAGGAAGATATTTACAATTTTAAAGACATTTCCAACCTAGTGTTGTTCATTGCAATGTTATCCATAATGGGCAAAAAAATTGTAATTGCCTTAATGCTCAACAACAAAGAAATAGCCAAGCTTATTAAATAGAGGTAACATTATGCAACTGTCCAAACATTATTTTGAAAAATATATAATACCTAAATATCTATATTTTAAATAAGTGAAATAAGTGAAAAATTCAAGCTACAAAAATGTGAACACTTAAGAACAGAAATTAAATATGAACACACATACTCAAAACATTTTAAAAACTCAGAATGTGAATGAAAGTTCAATTATTCAAAATCCATACATATAAGACAGGAAAATCACTGGGATATTTCTGTACCTTAATTCAGCAGTCTCATATTGAGCATTTCTTATGTGAAAGGTCACTGTGTTAGACATTGGGGTGGCAGAAGTAAATGATAGCCTTCCACTTAAAGACAATTACAGACCAACAATGGAATATGACAGAAAAGATGAAAATATAACACGTCCTTCAGCGGATAATGAGGGAGAAGATTCTAAGGGAAGGTCAGGAGAAGAACTTGCCATAAAGGAAGTTAGTAGTTTAGTACCGCAGGAGCTGTTAGGTGGGGAGGGGAAGGAGGGGCCATAAGAGACCGGGTGGGAGAGAACTTGGCATGACACACCAAGGAGTTGAGACTTTATCCAGAAGGCAAAATGGACAGGGGGAGTGAGCTGCATTGAAGGGATTAAAATTCAACGTCAAGTAATCTCTTTAAAAACAAACTTTTGATAGTAATATAAGGGATCTACTAAATAAAGCAAGGACAACAGATAGGAAACAACTGTAGGAAATACCACAAGAAAGTGGTGCTGGAGAACTGGTTAAATCCTGGATCCTTCTCTTACTAAGTACATGACCTGCAGCAAGTCTATTAGCCATTCTGTCTCCTTCCCCTCATTTGTAAAGTTGATATATTGATACCTCCCTTAATGTAGCTAAAACCATTAGCACAGTTTATTTTTAAAGAATAAACATATGCTTTATTACTGATTGTAATAATATAGGTTATAAATATTAGAGTTTGAATAAAACACCTAATAAAATCAGCTTGAGAATCGTGAAGAAAAATTATACATATGTTTAGGAAGCTCCTGGATAGAAGGAAAAGTGGGCATCAAAATTAACCTTCTGGGGAATTATGCCATTAATCTGATTTGGAATTGTATGAAAAGGAGCCAATTTTGGAGATAGACACTTAAGAATTTAGCTTATGTTGGAAAATTATTAAAATAATTGAGGTATAAAAATATTGGAGTCTGACTCAGTACTGATGTGCAAATATGAAAACATATGACTCCATTGGAGTATACAGAATATGTGTAACATAATTCTCACCTGGCCTAGGCTTACAGGTTTGGGAAAACTTGAAGTGAAGAAGAAAGAGGAGAAAATGTATTTAAATATATGACTGAGAGAGTGCAGTAAAGATCTGATATGCCATTGTTTGTACGTGTTTGGACAGAATTTTGGACAGAATTTTCTAATCATCCATTAGCATGTGAAATCCATCTTGGCAGGGAAGATATAGCTCTTGTGGATGAAAAACTCTTTAATATTTTCTAAGGAATTCAAAGCCAGTGGAAATCCAAGGAAATAAATTTCTAATAATAGGCTTAATTTTATCCTAATTTGTTTGAATCAATACTATTGATTGGCAATGCTAGTTTTCTCCCAGCTTTCAATTCTGTTCCCGTTAGCAGATGTTGCTTTGAGCAGAGATGGCTTGTCAGCACAGCTGCAGCCCCTCCTATTTACTTCTTCTTTCTATGTAATCTGGAATCCCTGTCAATGTTCTTTACCATTGTGCACTTTTTTTTCCCTTTCGATGTATAATTTCTCCATAAATAACGTGCTAATTTCATGTTCTTGTCTATGATGTGGTAGCATGTCAAAGAGGCTTTTTAATCTGTAAACAAATTATGTCTATTGCTTTACCCCTGTCAAGAACTCATTGACTCTCTTGCTTGATGGAAGTTAATTGGTTTGTTAAGCCTGACACTCATCTTTCTTTTCATCAATCCATGCTAAATTTTTTTCCATACCATTCTATAGTTGCTTAAGTGTTCTCACGTTGTCTTTCACAATCATTAATCCAATATATTTCTTCACTAGAGTTACATTTCTCCTTTCAAGGGCTTAATGTCTACTGAGGTCTGTCCATAAGAAGACAATATTTGGCTGAATTTTTCTCAATTTGATATTTATTTTTATGTTAACAAATGAATTTGCATGTGTTCTGAGTTTGTTAACTTAACAGTTGTTAAGAAAGAGGAGCACACAGTGCCAGAAGATGAATCATAGTTCAACATGAGACCATAAGAGAAATTGAGATAGAGAAGTTTATCACTCACACGTCCTGGAGAAAGTACATGGCATGCCTCCAGGGGCAATATGAGGAGGTCAAGGTAGAGTGCAAAAACAGACCTATACATAGGATCTGGGGCACCTGCCTTTATTTAAGTCTCTGGGTGTGTTGCTTTGGGGTTCTTGGACTGAAACCAGATTGGTCAACTCAAACCCAAAGAAGCAGGGTTTTGATTAGATTCCATGGGAATCTAATCTAAGCACGAGGGGAAGACCTTGGAGGGGTGGGGGAGTGGCAGGTGGGAAGACAATTGGTCACAGTTGGGCAGTTGGTGAAGTCATATCAAGAATTTGCATTTGCTTGTGACTCTAAGGTGTATGCTGCATGAAGGACTAGAGTTAGTTTAAGGTCCCTGCAGGCCACTTGGCCAAACAAATTGGATCCTGAGGTTGCAGTACCATGAAGTAACTTAGCTAACCTCTCGACCACCCAGATAGAAAGAATATTATTCAAGACAGTGGTCTCTGTCAAATATCTAATCACAAATTAATAAATCTCATATGAAATTATAAAGTATAATCAGTGGGGGCGCCTGGGTGGCTCAGTCGGTTGAGTGTCTGACTTCAGCTCAGGTCATGATCTTGCATCCGAGTTCGAGCCCCATGTCAGGCTCTGTGCTGACAGCTCAGTCTGGAGCCTGCTTCAGATTCTGTGTCTCCTTCTCTTTCCCTACCCCTCTCCCACTTGTGCTGTCTCTCTCTCTCAAAAATAAATAAATACACTTTAAAAAAATTTTTTAATAAAAATAGTATAATCAGTACCTCTACCTCTCTGTGAGGAGAGAGATAAGACAGGAAGGTTCTGGAAAAGCCAATTTTAACTTTTATCTCCCCATAAGTCACAACAATATCATATTAAATCATGCTGTTTGACAGTGACATCCATTCAACAACAGATCTATGAGAATGTCCTACAGTGATCAATTAAGGGAAAAATGTGACTTCTAGATATATATTCTCTTAGATATTTCAAATAATAAAATTATACTTTCTGGACACTATAATTATTATTAGACTCTCATTTTAACATAGTGAAATAAGATGCAGTATACCATTAATTCAAAAACATGACATTATGAAGTGATCAAATGTTGAGAAGCTGTATTAAGCTTTCTATCTAGTGTGAATTATACCTATAAAATGGTATTGTGGTCATTTAGAACCAGCAAGCAGCCTTAAATAGCATAGAACAAGTAATAAATTATGGCTGAAATGGGTAATTCTGAACAATGAAGTAAAATAGAACAATAAAATATGTATTTAATGATTGACAGGAAATCAATGAAGAATAGACTTGGCCATTTGGCAGCATACCAAAGAATTATAAATTTAATAGAAATAGTACAATGTTAATTCTATTCATTTCACACATTATCTGTAATTTATTTAATCATATTGATTCAGCATCTATTTCATACAAAACACTATGCTAGTTATTGGGCAGGAGAAGTAATATTTTCTCCACTTTTAAGGAGAGGCAGGAATGTGCACAAATAACATGCAGGTATTGACAAAGAACAGAAGGATGAGAGAGACCTGAATATAGTCTATGTTCAAGAAGTAGATGTGGTTAGTCTCAAGATGTCAAAATAGAGCATAGACATTATAATTTGAAGGGGTTTCATTTTTTATTGTAATTCCAGTATAGTTAACATACAGAATTATAGTAGGTTAAGCTGTACAATACAGTGATTCAACAATTCTAGGTATTACTCCGTGCTCATCAAGATAAGTGTACTCTTGGGGCGCCTGGGTGGCTCAGTCAGTTAAGCATGCGACTTCAGCTCAGGTCATGATCTTTGTTTGTGAGTTCGAGCCCCGCATCGGGCTCTGTGCTGATAGCTGAGAGCCTGGAGCCTGCTTTGGATTCTGTCTCCTTCTCTCTCTGCCCCTCCCCTCTTGTGCTCTCTCTGTCTCTCAAAAATAAATAAATGAAAAAAAAATGTTAAAGAAAAAAGATAAGTGTCCTCTTAGTTCCCTTCACCTATTTCATCCATCTCCCCCCACCCGCCCCTCCACCTCACCTCTGGTAACCATCTGTTCTCTATAGTTAGAAGTTTGTTTTTTTGGTTTGTCTCTTTTTTGCTTTGTTTTGTTTCCTAAATTCCACATACGAGTGAAATCGCATGGCATTTACTTTTACATTTTAATCCAACAAAAGAATTTCAGGTAGAATATCTCCTCAAATCTGAAACCAAAACACAATCAGATCCTGTAACTTTTTACTTGTTACTGACTTCTAAACTATTGTCTAGACCCCCAAATTCTATCATGGATAGTTTCAAATGTCATTTTAACACAAAAATTAATAAAACAAACAAAAAATATCAATGAAAATTAATACAGAGAAAAATACTTTCAAAAGAGAAAGCAAAAGAAAAAATACATACACATATAGTCTTTATTAATACTTCCTTATTTTAAGAAATCAGTCATAGACACAAGAATAAGGAAATAGTGACAGACATCATGCATAACACATTTTAGTATTCTGGTATGCACTGTCATAAATTATATTGAGAAAAATCAAAGAGAATAAATCAGTATTTATACCTTTGATGCCAGAGCATTATTAATTTTTCAACAAACCTTAGAATAATTTTATTAGAATAGTATATGATACATAATAACCTTAGAATGACTATTATCCATAGATTTCTTATTTATTCATACAACAAACAATTTTTTTAGTGTATATTAATGCCAGAAACTTTTCTGGGCATTGGGAGTAACTTAGTCCGCAGTATTACTAATTTAATGGGAAAATAATAGATGATGACAAAAATAAAAGAGGGAATTTGGAAGCAGAATGGTGGCTTGGAATGAAAAGGAGACAGTAAATAAGCTAGATAGAAATATTACCTTGAAGGAAAATTATTAAATATAGACGAGTTAAAACATACAGTTGATTAATTTGATTCCAGATGAATGGGGTGGTGGTGAGGTATCAGAGAAAGTCAAGAGGTGCAGTTAAAGGGAAGTACTAATTTTACTGCCTTTGGCCTAGATATCAGGCAGATGAGGTAGCATGTTCATTCTGGGCAATACTGCTTACTAAGGTATATATATATGATATATATCATGGATCTATGATATATATCAT